>NC_049170.1:20446948-20746948 GCF_009769625.2 Cygnus olor | reverse complement strand
TTTCTTGCCATTTTCTCTCTATTCCCATAGTTTTTAGTGTTCTGGCCTTCAGTGGGGGAAGAGTTTTTACTCTTTCATTACTGTTTCTGTGCAGTAGATGAATGATGGTCATTCTTTGCTGTTTCTCATGATTATTACTTCTGTCCGCAACAGTGGATATAATACATGAAAAAATCATTTTCATACCTGTAATTTTGCCTTCCCTCTGTATTGATTTACTATGCATGAACAAGTTTTCGTGTTATTAAATTGGTAATCTGTCTTATGTTTGGTCTGACATAGCATTCCTGTTTTGGGGGGTTGTCTGATTGAAGGCAAGAAGGAGGATTACGTAAGGTTAAACTTTCACATATTGTGAACCAACTTGCTTAGTTCAAAGCTGCTATTAGTGGATTTGTTTTGTGTGTCTTCTGCCCTGACAGTTACTTGTAGGAAAGCTCCATTGGTCAATCAGTGCATTAGATCTGAAATGGCATCATTTTTCAAAAAGAGACAGGACAGTTCCTTAAACCTCCATTCATCTGGTTTGTTATTGGAAGTTTAATTTGCAAATGGCGAACCCATCATAAGAGAAAACAAAAGATCAAAAAAAGAAAGAATCAATTTAGCCCTTTTTCGATATGAATATGCTATGAAGGAAATTATGCATCTCAACATTAGATGTGAAGGATTTTGCTAGGATTAGTCCCAACCTCATTATATTCAAAGCATGACACTATTTCAATTTCGTTGTTTGAAAGCAGCCTTATGGGGAGGGGGTGGTGGGTGATGAGAAAATAAAGCCCAAGGCAGTGGGATTGTAGAGGAAAATAATACTGTATTCAAAACATCTTTTTTTTTTTTTTTTTTTCCATTTAAAACCTTTCTATCATTTCTTTTGGATTTTATTAAATCAATGTTATTTTTCATATTTGTACTCTGAATATTAAGAGTTTAGATTCAGGTTAAGTAAATGATGCCTGTACCAGCTGCTAAGACTTCCTAGTTAACCTGTGTTGCTACTTGTTTTGTGTTTTTGTTTGTTTGTTTGTTTGTTTGTTTTTTTACCAGTGGAAAGCTTCTAATCTGCTACCTGTTTCTGGCATGGAAAGGAAAGGAGGGGGACGGGGGGCTTGCCTTTTGTAAAGGCTAACTGGAAAAACTGTATTTAAAATTGCTTTAGCTGATGGGTAGCTCCATATCCATGCTACGTTTAGTTTCTGAATAGCCTCTGAGGATCAAAAAAAAAAAAAAAAAGGCAAGCTTAATTGGTAAAGGAAGTAAAGGAAGTTGTTGGTTTAGTTGTTTGGGATTTTTTTGTTTGTTTTTCCCTCCTCAGCTTTCCATTCTTTGTCCCAAGGGCTACCTTAAATTATTTATTTTGAAAACTCTTGCTTCACCCTGTGTTAGATGTTTGTGCTAAAGTTGTATTGACATAAACATCTGCACAAATCCCAGTTCAAAAGAATACTTAGTTGAGGGAATTGTTACGGAAACAGCTGCCAGCTGACATCCTGTTACTGCAAGGCTGGGGAGGCTGGCATACAACTAACATTTTTCCCTTTCTGCCTGTTGTGCATAGACAGCTGAGTTGGCCAGAAATTGCATTTCATGTAGTAAAGAGTGAAAGATTGGTCCAGGTATTCTAAACAGCCTGAGTGTTACTGACTCCTCATTAATTATTTAGCATAGTTTTGCTCGCTCACTGTGACCATTGTTCTCCCAAACAAATCAGGAATAGATACAAATTTTAAAGAAGCATAGATGTAGCATAACATCCCTGTACATATGAGAAAAAAAAATAGTATGGGGGAAAATTGAGATAATAAAATAATTGTCTGATCTTAGTGTAGGTTCTGTCTTGTCAATTTCTATCACCAGGTGTAGTCAGAATCACTGTTTTTGTTATTGTTGTTGTTTTCCCTTTTAACTATAAGGGCACAATTACAGTTTTATAAAGCAATTAAATTTAATTTTCATAATTGCTTTATTACTTTTCACTCTTAATTGCCAAAAGGATATAAGGTGATATCAGATGGGGGAAAGGTTTTGGGGGGAAAGAAAGAGAAGACGACATTTTCATTATTTTTTATCCTCTAAACTGAAAAAGATTAAGGAACTCTAGCATTGGGTTTTGTGCATGTATTGCAATGCCAGGAGAACATTCTGTTTTCACTGATGTAATAGTGGGAGTTGTCAGAGAAGGACATCAGGCATTTCATCCTCATACATTAGTTAAATCCAGAAATTTGATGGTGCAAGAAACATAACACCTGTTTTGTCAGATTTCACATTTTTAATGGATTGCTGTTGTATTCCACAAGTAATGTCATTTTTATCTAATACATGAAGTGAAGGGCAAGGATCTTATATAGACCTAGATGATAATTGCCCAATAAATGTTTCATGTGCAACTAAGACAGTGATTAATGCTTGACAGATGAAACAGGAATAGAGAGAGCGTCCATCAATGCCTTTTAAAGGATAACAAGGCAATATGTTTGCATTTGGTTTTCAAAGCTCAGGATGATGAGAGGAGATATACAGCTGTTAGACAGCAATGTATTTATGGCTTATGTATGCCTCTGTCATGAATGACATTGTAAAAAAAAAAAAAAAAAAAGTTCTTCACGTGCACTTTTGATGAAATAAAGAATATTTCACTTGTCCATTCATTCAAGGTAGGGTAAAAGATCTTGTTCTTGACTTCATAGTTAATCATCTAAATGCATGCCACATTTGGGGTTTTATTTTTTGGCTTTTACAAATCATATTGAATGCCTGACAATGTAAAGACAATTTTAGAGATAGCTGTGGGTTATATCTGTTTTACAGGTTATAGGCTTGAAAACTAGGAAATTCATCTTTCAAAAATGTGCACTAACAAACAGGGCTTTATCTGATAATATTTGATAAGAAAATATTGTATAGCTCTCTAAATCAAAACATTATTGGTGATCTTTTTTCACTGAATCATGTTTATTTGTTGGTTGTTTTAAAGTATGGTAACGGCCAATGAAATCCTGAACATCAGTACGTTTTGACAAAGTGAGAGTATTTGCTGACAAAATCATTCAAGATCCATTCAAGATAGCATTTTAGCCACTCCAGACTATTCTCAGAGCTGACATTTCCCTCTTTGAGGTGTCTGTACTTCAACGGCTGTACTGCCACATGGGTGCTGAAACAAAGAATTTGGAATGACCCTTGACAACAAAGGTTTCCCTTCAGTGGGAAGGGAAAGAGCATTGATCATTACCCCGAGGGAAAAATAGTGTGTCATTAATTACTATAAACCAAGTAGTCTTTCTGCAAGTACAAACTCATCAGAGACTTGCCGTGCCTGGAGTTCCTTGGGAGGATAATAGACAAGAAGAACCAACACCTTGATGCTCACCTTTCATCAACCCATAACAAAAGTCACAGCCCTGACATGCACTGCTAGGCACCTTACACACCATTTCCTAGGAGTGGCAGTTTATGGCATTTTCTGTCTTTTATTTATTTATATTTAACATGTTTCATTTAAAAGCAAATGAAAGCCATATACCCATTGTCAGCAGAGTATTCTCTTTGTTTCTTCATGAGAAGGTATTTAACAACTGAAGCAAATTAAAGCATGTGGTCATTTTACTTAGAAAATGAGCTAGTGAAGTAACAGTACATTGTACATATATACTGTTCATGCCTATACGGATGGATAGCTATTATTCTAATACGGCTGAGAAAAAGTTACAGAGGCTAAACAATATACCATTGGCCAATAGAATTATAACACTGACTTTTATGAATAGAGTAAAACAGAATGATACGCTGCACTTAGGTCTCAAATGCATTCACCAGAAAACAAGAAAAATAGTCTCTACATGTTTTGTTTTCTGTGCACCTCACCCCCCCCCCCCCCCCCCCCCCCCCCCCCCAAGCTTTCAGGAGAATTTCCCAAAGGTTTTTATTTAGTTCTTTTTGGACTTCTAAAAACCTTGTTCTCAGGCATCCTTGATGCTTTTGAAAGAAGTTTGGGAAAATAAGTAACTTAGTGTTTAAATGCTCAGAAAGTGGCAATAATGTTCATTTAATGGTATGACTTTTACCCTTTACCTGCAATGCTGTCAGATGTCTGACAGCAACACATTAAAGCAGTTCAGACTCTGCATCTCTCAGCAATATTTCGTTCTGGCTCATGTCCTTAAGCTCTGAGTCTCAAGTTTAAATGCTAACAATGTGCACTTAATACTGATGAATTCAAAAGTTAGTGAGACTATTGTCACACCTACATGCTAATCTGCTGACTGGCTAATAAACACTAATTTTCAAATCTCATCCATCTAATTTAAACTGGATTAGATTAGTTGTTTTATCTAACAACATTAAAATAAGAAAATATCCTAAAAACTGGTGCCTGCATAAGACAAAACATTGAATAACTTCAAAGACTCTCTTCCTTCTTCCGCAACCCAACATATTAAAAAAAAAATTGAAACAAGACACGTTGTTTATGATACATGCTTTAAAAGTGGATCAATGGAAAGTCTATCCATTTAAAACATCTTGACTTCCTTGGGGAAAATGCTAGTATAATATTATTGAATACCTATATCCTAATATGTATTATTCTATTTGTACTGATCCAGGATTGTAACATTCTTTCTCATAAACAGGCAAACTTTAAGACGTTGTGTTGTACTTTGATGTAAAGCTTCTGGATGAAGTTTGTCTGTACACTTACCTCTCCTTCACACACACACGCGTATGAATACACCCACACAAAAACATCCATCTAGCTTTGCAAGAAAGAACACAGTTCATACTGTCTGCTATTCATATCCTTAGCTGTCCATACTCAGAAAATGCTCTGCAATGATTACGGTAGATAATGATATTCTGTGTTGCTTTGAGCAGCAGCACAGTCAACTGTCTCCTGTGGCATTTTCAACCTCTTCCACAGAAACAGCAAAGGCAGAGCTGGATTCCCTCAAGGCAGTACACCACAGCCTATTGGTAAGCAAGAGGTGTCACGTGTCACAGGAATGTCTCATTTAACTTATTAAGGATTCGATCTGTAGTAAATTGGTCAGCAAACAATAGCTCATCTGTTTTCTTGCCATAACAGATTTGTGTACTAACCTACTATGCTGCTTTAGGTGCTATCTAATCACAAAGGAACAAGAAGAGATTTTCTGTTTGTTTCTATGTATGTAAACAGGTTCCTACAAAGTTGTTAAAAAGCAGGTTGTAGGAGACAGGTTGCAATTGAGATTTTTGTGTAATTTGATCTGAACTCCATGTAAGTTGGGTCTGGATATATCAATAATATTCACATAACTATTTAATTAAAAGACGAAGAAAAGCACTTTTGAATATAAACAAACTATAAAATATATACTTATAAAATAAATAAAATACAGTAAATTATATATAAAAGGTTTAAACGGGCCTTAGAAAATGTTGTAAGGATGGTAAACATGTCATTTTTCAGAGGTGCCAGCTAGGAGCTATGAGATGCTCTTGCTGGAAGGAGTGCTGGAGCAGCAGGCGTTAGTGAGGACTAATGGGAGGGAAGGGAAAAAGGAACTGGCAGTCAAAGGCAATGATTCTTCTTGAAGTGTCCCTCAGTTTTCCTTAGGAGAAAATAATTAGCGATGAGAGTAGTAAAAATGATAGGAAGAGAGCTAGATAATTGCAAGCAGGAAAGATTTATTTATTTATTTAAGGGGGGGGAGGGATATTTACTAGCTAGAATACCTTCTTTAGTGAATATTGTCATGGAGAAAACTGGGGAATATAAATACAGCAACTCTCAGCAGTTAAGCAAATACTCCAAAAGATGAGGCGTGAGTTTTTTGTTCTTAAGGACTTGGAAATTTTTCTTTAATTTAGCAAATGATAGCCATGATCATTATTTCTTTATGAATAAATCATCAATCTTCCTCAGTTTGAGTAATCCACCACAAACAGACAGGAAGAATTTTTTATTATCATATTTCCTAGCTGTAGATATTTGGAGTTCTCTTAAAATATCCTGGCAAGGTTGATTTGATTCGTGATGTGACCTAATCAAAAGTAGAAGTTTCTGAGTTATCTGGGGTGTCTAACATAAAGAATTGTACATCTGTATTGGGTTTAGGTGGCAAGGTTTTGGTAGCAGGGGGGCTGCAGGGGTGGCCTCTGTGACAAGAATCCAGGGGCTGCCCCATGTTAAATATGGGCCAGTTTCAGCCGGCTCCAAAGGGGCTCACAGCTGCTCAGAGCCGAGCCAATAAGCGATATTGTTTGTGCCTCTGTGAGAGCAGATTTAAGAAAGTGGGGGGGGGGGGGGGGGGGGGGGGATTATTGCTGTGCAACTGCAGCTAGGAGAGAGGAGTGAGAACCAGCCCTGCAGCACCCAAGGTCAGTGCAGAAGAAGGGCAGGAGGTGCTTCAGGCATGCCACAGAAGTTCCCCTGCGGCCTGTGGAGAGGCCCCTGGTGGAACAGGCTGTCTCCCTGCAGCCCATGGGTCCCACATGGAGCAGATCTCCACGCTGCAGCCCGTGGAGGAGCCCCCGGTGGAGCAGGTGGATGTGGCCTGGAGGAGGCTGCGGCCCATGGAGAGCCCCCTCAGGAGCAGGCCCCAGGCCGGAGCTGCAGCCCGTGGAGAGGAGCCCATGCATGAGCCAGGGGTTTGGGGGGAGCTGCCGCCCGTGGGGGCCCATGCTGGAGCAGTTTGCTCCTGGGGGATGGACCCTGTGGTACGGAGCCGTGTGGGAGCAGTTCTTGAAGAGCTGCTGCCTGTGGGCAGCCCCCTCAGGATCAGTTTGGGAAGGACAGCATCCTGTGGGAGGGACCCCATGTGGAGCAGGGTTAGAGAGAGACCGTGAAGGAACAGCAGAGATGAAGTGTTGGGGCCTGACTGCAGCCCCCATTCCCCGGCACTGCTGGGGAGAGGAGGTAGAAGAGGATGGATGAGGGTAAAGTGTTTTCAGTTGTTGTTGTTGTTGTTGTTTCTCACTGCTCTAGCTTGTTAGGTAATAAATTGTATTAATCTCCCTATGCTGAGTCTGCTTTGCCCATGATGATAATTGTTGGGTGATCTCTCTGCCCTTATCTCAACTGCTGCACCCTTTCCATCATATTTTCTCCCCCTTTCCCTTTGAGGAGGGGGAGTGAGAGAGTGGTTGTGGTGGAGCTCAGCTGCCCAGCTGGGTAAAACCACCACAACATCCAAGTAAAAAAACATGATTGTTTTATTTGAAATGCGGTACCTCTGTAGATCCACACCCCACACAGAAAGGTAGATAAAGGTTTTATCTGGCTGAAAGGGTAGGCATCCAAAATGCCAATCAGTTTTGCATTATTAACATTAACCTTTTATTGAATACTCTGAAGTTTGTAGAAGGTTTCGTCCAGAAAGAAAGGCAGATTCAAACAGGACGAAGACCTTCAATTCTTGGTTTCTTCTGCTGATTATTTATTAATATAATAAAATTAATAACAATATTAATATTGTTAATGTCAACTATGGGCACTGTTTGCCACAGAGAATCCCAGGCTGTGAAGAGTGGCTAGTAAGTTGCTCAACTTGAATTTAATTATCTTTTCCTATTGAAGTAGGCAAGAAGGTCATCAATACGCATCCAAAAAGTACACAGCACAGTGCAACAGTAATCTCTGAAAGGTCAATGTTTTATCTTTTATGGTATTGTCAGGTTTTCCACAAATCAACATAATTAATCATCATAATTGATCATCAGAAAACTTCTATTGTGGAGAAAAGAAAAAAAAAAAAGATCTCATTTAGAGAAGTATTTTTCCTGAAAATAAGGAAACTAATGAGAAAGTTAATTCTAATTAAGTTTGGTGAAGCATTAGCAAATGAAAAGATGAGTATCTATTGTTTTTCTTTTCACTGAGTACATATTCTATAGTTCTTAACTTACTAAAAAAGTTTTTCAGCTAGAAAGTTTTTAGAAGTCATATTTTCCATAAGAAAAGTCAGTTGCTTCAGCATAACTTGGAATGTCCTGTGGGGATTTTTCATCTCAGGCTGGTGGTGCCTCAAGCTTATGGTCAAGCTTATTTTTCAGGATTGATGGCAGGGAACTCTTGAGAAATTGCTTTCTTCTTCTTTTCCCAGCCCAGGGTACAGAATCACCTGCTGTCCATAAAGTACGTTTGGAAATCTTGATGAATAATGTGCAGGGAAGAAAGGCTAGGATTTTACATGGTGCATATATCAAGGCTCTTTCCATTTTAATAGTCTTAAGTACATTGGGTCTTTTTCTAAGCATGTGAACTTGAGTCCTGACTGCTAGTTCTGTTTGTACATCTCAGCCACAGACTTCATCTTCTTCAAGTTCTTTATTTGGTCATATGTTTTATTTACAGAAATATATACCATTGTTATACCAATGGTTATTGGTATACCAATATTGTAATTACAATGAAAAAATTTTCTGAAACTTTAGTTATTGCAGCTGTTAGTATAAATACTGTGTGCCAGATCCATCCCTGTGGTAATTCAGTGGGTAGGAGTGTTTTTAAACGGGATTATAAGGATTTTGATATCGTGAGATGCATGTGAGTTTTGGCTGTTCTGACACTAATGATTTTCGTGGATATTTATGTAGTTAGTGTGATATGATTCATGTGGAAGTGATATAAAGACAGTTTTACCTTGTTTCTTTTTTCTTTTTTTCTTTTTTTTTCCTAACAGACCCCCAAATGCACTGTAGGGCACACAATGGCTTTTTAATGCGTATGTAAATAAGTAAAAAGAGGTGTTTTTGGAATATCCTCCTACACGTTATCTTTAAAAGCCAGCAGCTGTGTTTTCTTGCCAAGACGAAATAATTCTGAATATAAAAAGGATAAATAAGAGATGCCAGCAAACTTTTGCTTTTATAATAAAAAGCTAAATTATCTTTTTTATTATTTTTGCTGGGGAAAAAAAAAAGGTTTTATTTATTCTATATGGTAAACATTTTAGTGACGGTGATCAAAGACGGACTTGGAAAAATTCATCAGCATCTTGTTCAAATTTGGACATCAGCACCTGATAAATAATTGGATTTTAGAAGGTGATGTTTATTCTAGCTGATAAATTGCAGGCTTTGATAGATCTTTTGTTACAGCATTATAGGAAGAAAAGATTATAAATTAAGAAAGGTATGGTTGTGTAGTTCATGTTTCCAAGGCAACAAATAATTTGACTTTTGGAGTTAAAACTAGTGAAGAAAGGGGGCTTCTAAACACAAGGTATTTTAGTAAGCATTGCTGCAAATATTAGTTATTCTGTAGGCCAAAAAATCTGCAAAGGGGAAGATAAGACAAAAGATAACTTTAGATTTTTTGTTTACGGTTTTGCCACTGCCATGTGCAGTATGAAAAAAGTTACAAAAGGAAGAATTTGATGCTGTCAGTGAGTTATTGATCAGTTCTTGCCAACATGTGACAGCAAGGAAAGAATAAATTTTATTTTATTTTACCTGTACATTTCTTCCTGGCAGTGAGGTTGAGGTCTTAGCACATGATGAAAAGTACGAATAGCATCTAGATACTGTAGAAAGCAATGAAAGTGTCAATGATTTAATCAGATGGATTCCCAGTACATTCTTTTGTTGTTGTTGTTTGTTTTTGTTGTTGTTGTTTTGTTTTCACTGAAATTACTTCACCAATAGTTGAATAGTTGGAGAGAAAAAATAATAAAAAAAAAAAACTCAGTTCCTTTGATAAGTCATTAAACTATACATCCTGCCACATCTGTCTCTTGGGATACTTGGAAGAAGGGATTAATGATTTCCTGCTGCAGAGGGTTTGAGAGAGAGAGGATCTCTGTTGTACTTGTCTCTTGGAGGGTACTTCTGACTAGAACCTGACTCCCAGCTTTTCCAGTTTAGGTGAGATTGTGCCCAGTTTGGAGAGAGATGGACGAGAGGGGCGAGTTCCTGGAAATGAGCTTCTGAGAGCAACAGGGTGAACAAGTTGGAAGTGTGGGAGAGTCCCAGAGGATTGCCTAACCCCACGGAAAGCTGCGCCAGCACCCTGTGCATTTGGGATTACACCTGGTACTTTGGATGTGGAATTATTAAACCTTTTGGATGGCAGTGCATCATTAAACTGGTTATAAACCTTGCTGTCCTCTCCTCCAGTGAGTTCCACTGAGTGGTGGTTGCCACCTGAGTGGGTAGCTCAGAGACGGCCCAAATCAGGTCAGCTGTGATGTCACACTGACATAGTATTACTGCTTGCAGTTAGATGTATGCCTAGGCTCCCAGGTCTCCTTGACCTGCACCCTGCTAAATGGTGGTCACAGGTTTCTGAGGGGCTCACAGCAGTTTTAGGAGGCAGGAATTAGAGTAGAGTTGAAAGAAAGTAAACCACAGGGAGCAAGAATGATCTTTCTAAATAGTGAAAGGGATGCAAGCCTTTCCTTTTCCCTGCATGCACGTGCTCATAAACACATATATACTTTGGGAATAGAAGCTAAGTTTCATCATTTTGACTGTATAACCTCTAACTTTTTTACACAAAGATACCTGCTTTCCTTGTTCTGTACCTGTGCAGAAGAATCTGAGACTGTAGTACAAAGCAGCCAAAAATCAGCTCTTGCTATAGGACTTTTAAGTCTTGTGGTTTGTAAATAACAGTGTTATCCTGAATCTCAAAGACAAAATATTTCAGGATCCATTGAAATCTATATTGAAAAAAATTGTTGTCATCCTGGACTATGAAGATACCTTTGCATCTTCGTTATGCTAAGTAGGCTGAGTTGAAAAAGCACAGATCTTGAAAGTACATAAAAAGGTGCAGCCACAGTGTTATGTGTGGGGAACAATAGAAGGTTATAAGCATGGGAAAACAAACAAACAAAAAACAACAGAGAAACACCTCTAGATGCACCAGGCTATGCTATACATAGATATCATAGCACTGTGTATATGTATATCTAGCCTGTGTGTTTATATATACACATGCTATACTCCTATAGTATATATATATATATATATTTATATGCTGCAGACAGGAAGAGGGTTCTCAATAAGGGCCATTTTTTGGATACCTTTAGCAACAACATAGAGAATGCATAAGAAATACCATTGGAGGTTAGTGTTTGAGCAGCTATAATTTCTAATTCAAAATATTTGGAATGGAGACCTCTTGTCCAAATTAAATAATGGAGGAGAAGTGAGATGAACACAGTAAAAACAATCAATAAATTCATTAACAGGAGAGAGAGACATGCATAATCCACCGTGTGCACTTGACTCTGCACAGGCAGATGAAGATGGCACAAGAGATTTTGGGGAGCAGACTGGTGTCAGGCATCCTGTTAATTCCCTCAGATTAATTCTTTCACCTTCTGCACCTTCATTGACCACATCATCTGCTGCATCTGGCAAAGCCTGCACTGCTGATTGTAGAGACTCTGTTTGAGCATGGTTTTGGTTTGCTTTTTCCTTTGTACTTCATAGCTTCTCTACTGGCTCATTGCCAAGTGCTAAACCTAGAGGCAGAAAAATATGGATATTAAAATGGCATAGACTGTGAAAATGAAAATCCACCTCTGCTGTGTGAAATCTGCATTAACATGACAGAAGAATATGAAGAATGATTGTTTTTCATTTACCTTTCTGTGCATACTTGTTCCAATTGATGTTAGTAGAAATTATGCATGTGAATCCAGGGAAAGCTATGCCAGAGCTCTTATTGAGTAAATTATGCAACCTATTATCTTTTTTAAACTTCTTGTTTTAAAGTTAATGCTCATCTTGAGTTATAGACCAAGATGTCTGCTCCCATGAATGGAATTTTAATAGTAAAACAGTAGTACAAAAGTAGCATTTCTCAATCCTACTTTTAGATACACTTCAGATTGCTTCTGGTCCTGTGATGCACAAGAGAACATTTATGTAGCAAAAAGTCACACAGCACATATTTCAGAAAGGTAAGAGGAGGAGAAGTTATGTATGTATGTATCTCAAAGGCAAGAAACAACAGTCTTAGAGCTAATACTGCATCACTGCATGCTGGAGACTGGACTGGTTTGGGTATGCAGCTGTGCTTCAGGCAGGCCAGTGAGCCTTGTCTCAGCAGATCCCTCTTGATATTTTCAGTTATTTTTGTGCCAGAATGCCTCTAATGCCAGTCATATACTAAGAGGGTAAGAGTTTCTTGATCAGAACAAGATAAATGATTGGTTTGGAAGCCGCATCATCTTTGCTGTGGACTCTGTTAAAGCACTTGTTGAAATAACAGTGAGTAATAGGACTGAAGCATTGTAGTATGAATCCTCATTTCCAGTAATGCAAAAGGACAGTAGCATTATAATTCCATGTCATATCTTATTATCTTTATGTCTCTTTTGTTGTTATTGTGTTGTATTAAATGGGACAAAATGTTTTTAAAGGTTACAGTCATATTTTGCAATCAGAATAATTTCAACACAAAAAGGAGATAGGGAAAATACATTTTATTATTGCATAATTAACCAGAGTGTTCTGGAGAGCTAAATCTGTCAGGGATCATTGTCCTCCCAAAGCTTAGCTAAATCATGGGTATTTCTTGCACAACACAGAATAGAATAAGATTAACAAAGGAGTTACCTGACCTAAAACTAAGTCTCTGCTTGCTTTCCTCTGTGTGACACTTCTCAAAGACAGAGAATAGGCAAGGCTGCTTTAGATTTTTTCCTTCTCATCTGTCGAACAGTCTTACCCTGACTTCACTCCTTGTGAGCACTTTAGTAGTCCCATTGTTTTTGGTAGGCTTTCTTATCTGAATAGCAATTATTTCTGTGAATAAGCATTTGTACTGTTGAGCTCTTAATCAGTACTGCAGTTGCCAAGTGTTAATAATGCACAGCATGTTCTACACGAAGTTATGCTGACATTTGCCCTCTGCCTCACTGTGAAACTCCTCCACTGCAAGTAGGCGAGACAACATCCTGGCTTCTATGCCTTGATTTACCCTTTTTAGCTTTTTTAAGTATTCTGAAGTGATGCTTAATCTTAGCAAACATTAGCTAAAGCTTTCCCTAAATTGAAAGAATTGATTCAAGATGTTAATTGATGAGGAAAAGCAAAACTGGCCTTTGGCTTACTCCAGCACCACGTAGGGGTCACGTTACTGCATCCTTACATTTCCTGTTGATTCTCTGATCACTTTGGCTGGATGGAAATTTTGAGTCAGTGTAATCTGTGGACAATAACAAGTTTAGATGTAAATTGACAGTTGTTGGTTTGCACTTATGTCTGGCCTACTTCTTCTTTCAATATTGCTCTCAGTGGAATTGTGTTGCTCTCAGTTCATCAGTAAGCAAATGGGATGGTCGATAGTCTTAGTGGTGGCTTTTATAATAATATGATGACTCACTTAGGGATAGTGAAACAGAGTATAAAACACGAAATATGTACCATAGTAAGCTGAAGGGATTGCTGAAATTGCTAAATTGTTGTATCGGGCTCTCACGATAAGATTCAGCTCTAGCCACAAAATCGAGGAAGAGCCTATCTGAAGAAGGAACACAGTGTCCAAAGGAGAACTTAAACAATTAAATTAGCTGAGTTTGTTAAAAAATAAAAATAAAAAAAAGCAAAACTGCTGAATTGGTAAACAACAATAGAGCATGCGCAAAAACAGAAAGGAGAAAAGTACAAGGTGAAGAAGACTATGAGCCTTCATCAGAAAGACCCCAAAGTGTGACTACCAGAGGGTATTGCGCATGTGAAAGTAGGAGGAACAATATGATAATTAGTTTTTAGAAATACTTAACATAAATCCTGCCTTTTCTTGGAAATTGCATGAATATCTGTATCACCATACCATAAATAAGTACTCATTGTCTTGCTTGGGGTACATGTTCAGTGGAATTATCCCCCACATACCCAGTGCTGTTAATAAAGAATACCTGCTTTCTAATTCTCCAAAATGAGTCTTGGAAAGTTACATCACTTTTTGCATTTCAGTAGGGATAGATCTCTCATACAGATATTTTGGAACTATCAGAATATGTTAAAGCCAGTAAGTGAATATTAAATTAAAGAATCTACTATCTCCGGACCTTTCAGACTATAATTAAGGACATACAGTATGTGATTGATCACAGTTTGAAATTTTACAACTCCAGGTGTGATAAATGTAGGGAAATATGGCCCATTAATATTTGAAGATTCCTCTTTTGTCTACACTGGAAGAAAGGAGTCTCTTGTTTCTTCCATTCTAACTCCAGAGTTGTTTTTGTTCTTATATTATCAGTTAGCTTGACTTGGCTCTGATTTATTCACAAAAGAAATTGCTAGATTTTAGTAAACTTACTTTCATTTTACTTCCCCTTTATTTATAGTAGCATTGATTTTTTGCATTTTTTTATTCAAAGGGGAGTCAAATTCTTTGAAGGTGCAGAGAGAAAAGGGGAACAAAAATGATGCTATTTGGATGTCTTGAAGTCCTTGCAAAAGATGCCACTGTAAATCGTAGTAAATGTCAAAATTGTGATGGCTTGTCATATTGTCCCATGAGGCAGTGAGGAGGAGATCAGTTTGAGTTCAAAAGCTAGCAATTCAGTAAAGGCTACTAACTTGATTTTCTCTGTCATATCTAAAGCATTTTCTCCTTTATATTTTTAATAATTGTACTTATCTATCTGACATACTAGACAATTAAAAATGAATAAGGTAGACATTTTTAACAAAAAAAAAATTGACGTTAAATTTTTAACAGTAAATTTACTGCCTGCTATGTTTTTGTAATAACTGCTGACTGCTTGTGCAGCTAATCTTATTTTACTGAAAATGGGTTTGCTTTTCTTAATTGACTATAGAGAGCCACTTGGATGAATTTCATAGAGGTTGGACCCACAAACCACAAGTGAAAAAACTATGAATTCAGTTAGCTGAGCTAAAAAAATAAAAATTTAATTAATAAAATTAATATATTTATAATATTAAAAAATAAAATTAATAAATTATTTACATGGAGCTTGGACATTTGTTCTTTTTCATGGGAGACAAAAGACAACATGGTATGATATTCATAATAGTAAATAGTAAATCTTATCATGTTTTCTCTGGAATGATTTATCATTTAGGCCATGGTTTGTTATCCAGTCTAGCTCTATTTGTATAGTTATCTTAGGAGACTGATCTGCATTCTCATGTTCTCATAGAGACATTATTTATAAGTTTGCAAGTGGTATGATAGAAATCTCAAGTATTGTATTACATTGATTTGGAGTTTAAGAGAATATGTTTTGTTGACCTGCTAAGACATTAAAGTCTGGCATAAAGTTTTCAGCAGGATTGGCTGGAATATTGCTCTTAAAACACTGATAATCTTTTGTTGTTGTTGTCGCTGTTTTAGAAGATAAGTTTATATTTTTATTCTGAGCTGCCTCTATCTCACAGTAAGGGAGTGAACTGCTTTTCCTCCCAATATATAGCGTGGCATGGGGAGTTCAACTGTGCTTTTCATCAGGGATTGTCAAGTAGGTACTGCTGGATGCAAAATGAATTTAAAGCTCAATGTTCTTATTAGGAAAAAATGTAATTTTAAACTCAAAAACATGTGCGTAATTTTTACCAGCTATGTGCCTCTATGCTTATGTGACACACTGTACAATTACTGAACAATAGAAATAACTTAAAGAATAAAATCACACCTAAACATTTGTCCAGCCCTTTCTTTAAAATAAAAAGTTTAGAACTTGCTATGAGGAAGTAATTGCTAAAATCTGCTAAGGAAATAAACCTGTTTGAGGATGAACACTTCTGTAATAGACCAAACTGGGAAATTCCCTACTACATTAACTCTGCATATGTAAATGAAGTTTGATTTACAGCAGGTATCACTGCTTGCATTCTGAGGAGCATATTGCTTTTTCTACCTGAGATAAGTAGGAAGGATATGTCAATGAATTTTGGGATAGTTTCCCAGTGTTTTTGTTTGTTTGTTTAATTGTGCAGTAATGGCTTACTCTTAAAGTAATTACTTATTTTCCTGTCAGATTGTCTTTTTGGGAAATTCTGATGTCTGTAGATTTCTTCCTGATTTTCACATTTTGCAGTGGGAGGTTCTGGAGTACACCAATTCTCTATACTTTTCCCCAGCTCTGGTCTGATTTAGCTAAGTTACATGTTGTTAAAATTTCCTGCCTGTGGTGAGCATTGTGCCCAGCTGAGTTTGGCAGCAGCTAGAAACCCTCTACTTACTCCTCATCATGAGCAAGCTCCCACGTGTTTTGTTCCAGTGCAAAACACAGATCAGCACAGCGCTGATTCTGCATGGGAATGTAAAAAGATTTAGGACTTCAAAAACCAAGACATGAATGCCAATAATTCTCTGCTAAGAAAGTGCAGTCCTCCATTCAGGCAAGTTTTTGTTTAAACCATACCATCCAGCACTGGTATGGGGAATACATGCCTGAAGCAAGGAAAAAGTCATTTTCCTGCATACCTCTAGTCCATTTCTCCTGAGGACCTGTTATCTGTTTTAGCACAGATTTATGTGACCCAGGCAAGCTGACGTGGTGGCACACCAAAAGGATGGCACTTTTCATGCTTCCCTCCTGCACACCGCTTGCCTTCAAATCTGGCTGCCTGGTCATGGTATTGGCTCCTGGTCACGATCCCTTGTGTGCATTGTTTTGTCTCAGCTGACTTCAGCGGCAAAACCAGTTGTTCTCTGGATACCCGGTACCCCGAGCTGGTGGAAGGGAATGGGGAGCAGGATGTGGCCCTCACTATCCACGAGGAAATGGTTGGCGACATGCTACAGCACTTGGGTGTATGCAAGTCGATGGGGCCAGATGGGATCCACCTGAGGGTACTCAGAGAACTGGCGGAGGAGCTGGCCAAGCCGCTTTCCATCATTTATCGGCAGTCCTAGCTATCAGGGGAGGTCCCAGTCGACTGGCGGCTAGCAAACGTGATGCCCATCTACAAGAAGAGCCGGAGGGTAGACCCGGGGAACTACAGGCCTGTTAGTTTGACCTCAGTGCCAGGGAAGCTCGTGGAGCAGATTATCTTGAGTGTCATCACGCAGCACTTGCAGGGCAACCAGGCGATCAGGCCCAGTCAGCATGGGTTTATGAAGGGCAGGTCCTGCTTGACAAACCTGATCTCCTTCTATGACAAAGTGACACGCTTAGTGGATGAGGGAAAGGCTGTGGATGTGGTCTACCTTGACTTCAGTAAGGCTTTTGATACCATTTCCCACAACATTCTCCTCAAGAAGCTGGCTGCTCGTGGCTTGGACTGGTGTACTCTTCATTGGGTTAAAAACTGGCTGGATAGCCGGGCCCAGAGAGTTGTGGTGAATGGAGTCAAATCCAGTTGGAGGCCGGTCACTAGTGGAGTCCCCCAGGGCTCAGTGCTGGGGCCAGTCCTCTTCAATATCTTTATCGATGATCTGGATGAAGGGATTGAGTGCACCCTCAGTAAGTTTGCAGATGACACCAAGTTAAGTGTGTGTGTCGATCTGCTTGAGGGTAAGAAGGCTCTGCAGGAGGATCTGGATAGGCTGGACCGATGGGCTGAGGCCAACTGTATGAAGTTCAACAAGGCCAAGTGCTGGGTCCTGCACCTGGGGCACAACAACCCCAAGCAGAGCTACAGGCTGGGAGACGAGTGGTTGGAAAGCTGCCTGGCAGAGAAGGACCTGGGAGTACTGGTTGATAGTCGGCTGAATATGAGCCAGCAGTGTGCTCAGGTGGCCAAGAAGGCCAACAGCATCCTGGCTTGTATAAGAAGCAGCATGGCCAGCAGGTCTAGGGAAGTGATTGTCCCCCTGTACTCGGCTCTGGTGAGGCCGCACCTCGAGTACTGTGTTCCGTTTTGGGCCCCTCGCTACAAGAAGGACATGGAGGTGCTCGAGAGAGTCCAGAGAAGGGCGACGAAGTTGATGAGGGGTCTGGAGAACAAGTCTTACAAGGAGCGGCTGAGGGAGCTGGGCTTGTTCAGCCTGGAGAAGAGGAGGCTCAGGGGTGACCTTATCGCTCTCCATAGGTACCTTAAAAGAGGCTGTAGCGAGGTAGGGGTTGGTCTATTCTCCCACGTGCCTGGTGAAAGGACGAGGGGGAATGGGCTAAAGTTGCGCCAGGGGAGGTTTAGGTTGGATATTAGGAAGAACTTCTTTACTGAAAGGGTTGTTAGGTATTGGAATGGGCTGCCCAGGGAAGTGGTTGAGTCACCATCCCTGGAGGTCTTTAAGAGACGTTTAGGTGTTGAACTTAGTGATATGGTTTAGTGGAGGACTTGTTAGTGTTAGGAGAGAGGTTGGACTAGGTGATCTTGGAGGTCTCTTCCAACCTAGACGATTCTGTGATTCTGTGACTTGACTCTTTAAATCAGCAAAACATTCAACAGCCCATTGCAGTTTGGTGAGGTGATTTGGCTGGCTGAGGAGCCAGACTAAAGCTAAGTCAGCACAAGGAAAGGACAGGACTGTGCGACCAGGAAGAGGGTCATTCTCTTTGGTGACAGTAACCTGACAGTTCCACTTGGATGTCTTGTCTGGTCGTGCTGCGTCATGGAAGTATCTGTTCCTTCAGTCTCAACTTCTTGTCCAGGAGTCAGTGGAGACTTGTACATTCCATGCACAAGCTGCATGTACTCACTGAGTGAGTTTTTTTATGAATGAGATGGAAGCTTTGTGGAGAAAATGGTGTAAGTGTATTCAGAAATGCTACCATAAAGCATATACCTGGATTAAGTAAATTTGCATTGCCTTTTCCTACCTTTCAAGAACTGTTTTTTGAGAAGCTGTATTGACATCGAAAGTATTTTGGCCGTAAAAAGAGAAAAAGGGAAAAGCAAGGAGAGGCTGAAAGGCCTGGGTTTGTTCAGCCCCATGAAGTCTGCAACCAAAAATTGGAGGTGGTAGAACAAGCAGCAATGGACACAAGTTGCAATGAAAGAAATCTGGTTAGATGGGGGGAGGGGGGAGGGGATGTGTCACAGTATTGGTTGTACTTTGAGGACCACATTGGACCACATGACCTGCAGAGGGAATTAGCCTCTGATTAGCAATACTAAGGGTTTTTTTGGTATGTTATGTCATGTACTGGTAACCTGATGTATCACTCTGTTAAATCTAGTTGGTTTGTTTTGAGCCTTAATTCCTTTTAGTTTCCTATACCTTCTGCTGTGTTTTGTGATTTGCCTCAGAGTGAAAGAGACAGAGTGCTTGGCCTGCAGTACCAATCCCATAATTGTGTCTTCTCGTACTATAAATTGATCATAATAATTAGTCACCACTAAATTCTTCTCTACTGCAAGTCCACCAAGTTCAATGTTACATATTATCGATTTGCCAGGATTATTAGATTGCACTCATCTGGCTCACTGAGCTATGGCTGCTGATAGAGTATATCTGACAGATGTCCTGGCCATTATCCACATTCCTCCTGCTCTGAAAAACAGAGGACATGAGTCTGCAAGTCTGTTGAGCCAAGCCCTTTCGCAACCTTTAAATTAATTTATTTTCATGTATTTATTTTGGACAGACATCAGCAAAATGAAGTTTGTGTTTTTCAGACTTATGTGCCAAAATCAGGTTTATTTTATTTATTTATTTTTAATATTCGCAGCCCAATTAATTATATAATTGGAGTGTGGCTCAGTTCACAAAATTATTTGAAAACAAAGTGACAAAAATTTTCGTGGAAATAAATAAAATTAATTTGGAGTGTTCAAATGGGTAAATGACTGTTCTCAATTCAAACCTGGAAGCTCATCTGTTTTAAATCTTTTACTCAAATGTGATCTTAATTTAAAAAGGAAGAACAGAAAACATGGAAAGAGAAAAACAAATTTTTGGCAGGAACATGACTAGACAGTCACTGGGGTAGAAAAAAAGAGAGTTCATTGTCTCCAAAATATGGCATGATCTCACAAATGTCTCTTATTTCTTCACTGTCGTTCTTTTGAAGATGAATCTGCACAGAGGTTAGGAGTGGTGTGGAAGACTCCCCATAGACTAATGAATAAGCTATTTGAAGAAATATGTGTGTGTGTGTGTTAGAAAAAGGCCAGAAAGCTCTTGTTCAGATTCATGTGTTTTTCATGACAGTTCCTTTGTTGGGAGCCAAATTCTGCCTTGGACCCTGCACAGATGTTTTTCCTGCTATGCAGAGAGGAGGGAGGGTTTTGATACCCACCAGCACTGTTTGTTTTTGTTGAACACGAGCTCCCTATATTGTATTGAGGGTGAAGGAACGTCTTATGCTGCCTGGGATCAATAGTCAGTGCTGAAAACAAGGAGAAGACCTTATAAAATAGAAGTTGTGGTACTGTATCAGGCCAGTGCTTACTCTGACTAGATTCATCCCTCTGATGTTCAGAACCAGTTTTTTCAGGCTAATATTGTAATGCAGCTTACATACCTCTTTTTTTCTAATCTTAAATGTTGATGAGGTTTTGTTTGTTCCCTAAAACATGTCACAAATTACTTACAAATAAGTCTTTTATGACTACATTTAATATTTGATTTTAGTGGCTCTTGTATTTGCAGTACAAATGCATGTTGCCTGCTTGATTTAAAAAAAAAAAAAAAAAAAAAAAAGAGGAAAAGGGAAAAAATAAACCCCACAGATCAAGTGTATGTTTCTTATTCTCTTAGAAAGAAAAATGGAAGCATACCTATCTGGCTAGTGGCTCTTACACAACGATATTGCTTACAATTTTGACCTCCCCGTTTGTACCAAAAGAAATATGCTTTGGGATACAACATTAACAAAAAATAAGTTAATAAACATGAAAATGTGAAACCTGGTGCTTAAAGATCCTACTATGATAGGTCAAGTATAGTAATACATTTCCCTAAATTCTGTAGGATTTTTTTTTTATTTTGGTTTTGGTTTTAAACTCTCGTTATCAAAACACTTGCTTTATAATTACAGTTATTTTTCCTAACACTTTTAGCAACTGTCATCTCTGCTTTATGAGAATCAGAATGAGGTCATCCGGTGGTCAGAATGAATATTTACAAGTTCTGATACAGAAAAAGCAACACACTGGCATGGAAAAATTTCATCCTTAAGGCTTCATCTGAAATCACTAGCATATATGTTAAAAGATAGATATGGTATATGATAGCCCATTTCAAACACAGCTATCACCTATGAAGTCTTATATTGCAATATTTCTGTACTGATCTCTACTTTCTTTTACTAAAATGTATTCCTTTATTTTTCTGCAGCATATAGAGTAGAATTTATCACTGAGTCTTTCTGAGACCTGGATTTTTTTTAGGTACAAAAATTATTGGGGAAAAAAAAAAACATACCAATAATGTACAGTTATAGCTGTCTCTTACAGTGTATTAGATCTGTAAGAGACAGATCCTTTGTCTGTGTTTATGTCCTTCATCTGAGTTTCCTATTTATATACTTTGCATTCTGAGAGGTGCAGGGAATCTGCCTTTTCCAATATAGTTTTACAATTACCTATAGACCTAACTAAACTATTTTTTCATGTTGCCACCCTGTTTATGTTTTACTAAAACTATCTTATAAACTAAATCTTTACTTCTCTTAATGTTAAGGAAAGTGTGATTATCTTTGCTCTTCCTTTCCTGCCTTTTAGCCATCATCATAGTGTCTGGAAGGCAGCTGCTACGACCAGCGAAAGGGTTAACAGGAATTGAAAGGACTTAGACAAATGTGTAAGAATAAAATAATTAAAGAATTGTTTTGTGATGGGAAAGAACAAGAGGTAGCTTTTTATAACCACTGTTAGACAACTCTGCCAGGGCATATGTCATTTTGAAATAGAATTAAAACTGAAGCTGCTGAAGGCATAAGACAAACAAGGCGTTTGGTGTCTAACATTATTTCAGGCCAGCCTATGCTCTTTCGTGTTTAATTGCTTAATTACAGTTTACTGTACATTCTAATGGCACAGACTCTGGATCATTCAAGCTAAAGCAATGCAGGATGCTGTAGTGCATTTTTCCAGTCTGAGTGGAATTCATTAATGTGCCTAGCCAAGCAAATGAAATGATCTTTTGTGCCATTTGCTCTTGTTCCTTCCTGGTTTTCTCAACTGGCTAGCATCATTTGGGGACTAAGAGCTTTGAAAGTAAAAAGTAAAAAAGGGAGGGAATAAAAAGCAAGCGAAGGGTTACATTTCTTGCAGTGTTGAAAATGACAAAAATATTGGATGATGATACTGATTAATCCTGCATTTAGCAGAAAAAAGCAGATTTCCATTTTTCAAATACAAATCCCTTATTTGTTGTCTATTTATCTTGGTCACTGAAGCCTGCTATAGACTTAACACAATATTGAACTTTCAGCTAGTCCTTGAGGGCAGCATTAAAACCTCGCTGATGTTCAACAAATTATTTGACTATTAATTAAACTGTAAATCATTAAGTCATTTCCTGTCACCCTTTTTTTTCCTTCATTTTTTTAATTTTCCTTCTCTTTTGTCCCCCTACCCCTTTCCTTTTCTCCCATTTCCTTTTTTTTTTTTCTTTTTTAAATGAAATGGAACGCAAAAGATACATGGTTTGTTTTGAAATGTATATGCTTTGGTTTGTAACTTGTGCATGATTTAAATATATACTATTTGATGCTATAACCAAACAGCTACGTGAATGGTGGTGAGTATGTTTATTAACTTACTTTTGTAGTATATTAATAAACTCACCAGTTTTGACTATAATTTTATAAATTGTGATGGCTGCATGGCATATTTACAAGTGAGTTAGGATCAGATTTCTTTTCTTCTGTGTCCTACTGATTTTTAAGTACTTTGCTTAAGATCATCATCAGTAGAGTTCAAATTATAGCTTGACTGTAGTCAGAGTAATAAATATTTGATAGACATTCATTAAAAGTGTCACCAGCTGGTTTGGATGATACACTTCAGAGAGAAACAAGACTCATTAGCTGAGGAATGAGTAGCTGCCTCTTTCCTCCTCATTAGTCCATCAAGAGTACCTCCATCAAGGGAGGGAGAAACATAAAGGACAACAATCTGATTGAAACCAGGCATGCAGGATGAAATGTTTCAAGCAAATCAGTAGTAAAAACATGTTTGACTTCTGTGGAACCACTGCAGAACTCAGAACAAATGCCAAATTCCTTTCCTGAGTTCCTTGCAGAGATGATGTGTGGCTTATTGCAATTGAGCGGGCTGCAGAGCAGATCATGTTCCTTGCTGTTCACTGGCAACAGCCTACTGCTTGTACGCAGCATTAGACTGCACTGTCTGCATGGATTACTTATTTCTCCAAAGCAGTGCCTGAGGGCTGCAACTTTGGTAAAGTCACAAAGACAAGGGGAGAGTTGGGGCTTAAAGAACACAGCGAAAAGTGGGGCAGGGTTGAAGGCTGAACATGAGTGTAGCCCACATTTACCTTTACAGTAGTGAATCTTCCTTTTGTTGTAGGAGTTCCTTTTTACCATAGAGAAATGCTTTTATCAACTTTGATTTTCATTCTTGAGCAGCAGGCAGTCTTTTTGTAGGTGTCCAGTTTCTGATTCCTAGGTGTGCCTTCGGGAAAGGTGACTGCTGCCTTTGTCTCCGTCTAAACGTTGTGCTGAGGGTCAGTGTCTGACCCACGGGCTTGCAATGCCAAGCTTGGTGCTTGCATTTTATATTATTCTCTTAGGAGCAGAGAATGGATTATTAGATGAAGATGCAGAAAGTAACATTTTAAGTTGGTGCCACAGGTGTAAATGAGAATCTTTGCCTGTATTACCAAACTGTAATTGATGGTAGAAATGAGTTATTGTTAGAAACACCAATTTGTGAAAAGATAGTATGTGACTTACCTAGGCATCTCTTTATTTTTGCAGCTTGATCACTTCAAGAATGATTTTTCAGTGCTGTCTCAATTTTTCTCGCAGGCCAAATTGTCAAGTGCCAAAATGAACGTTTTTTCCACTTTCAAAAATATACAAGCTTCTGAAAATGGAGAGTTAAGTGAGAGTGAGAACAGTACCACCTTACCCACAGATGACTACTCATAGATGGCAGTTTAAAATTGTAAGCTATTTTGTGTAAAAAATACACCCTTCTGCTTTCTTAAGAATGAAATTATGGAGGGAGCAGTGAATGACGGATAAGACAAAGTTCAGTGAACTTCATTGAATGCCCTCTTCTGCTGAGTGAAAGGACAAATGGCAGCAGAATGGTGTTTTGAGGGTCTATCAAACATGTAGCTATGTGAAGAGAAGCATTCTGCCCTTCTGATCCTGTGAGCAGGCAGGGTACTGAAATGCACAGTAGTTCTGACATATATATTGTTTTGAAAAATAAGATTTTTGTGCATTTCATCTCTTTTGTGATAAATAAGACAGATGTGTCATGTACAGCCACATGCACCATCAACCCAAATCAAAAAACAGCTAGTGTGGCTAGCCTTAGGTTTCCTATCCCATGTAATGTCCCTCTAGCTACAACAGTGTGAATAGCCTGCTGCTATGAAGCACCGTAAAGCAAAACAGTAGTAATTATATTTTTTCCTCTTAGGTGATTTCTGCTCTGATGTAGTCACTAAGACTCAATGCCACAGACACAAATAAGGAGTAGTTTTGCTCATTGAGCCTTTTCTGAACAAGCAAAGCAATTAAAGAACCAGGCGTGTTTTAGTGTTCTTATGTCATTTGTCTATATGTGCATTTTCACAAATAGGTTAGAAATTATTTCTCAAATGTAAATAAAAATACTGTCATTTCTGGCCTGTGGCTGCCTCCAAAATCTCTGTTAGCTCATGAAGTTTGAAACACTTTTCTGAGGCTAGAGGGAGCAGGAGCTATGTCCATCCCTACCTGTACCTAGAGATGAAAACATATGGTCAGAGAGTCCGATCCTGTCCACTGTTGAGGGAGATGGGCACAACTGGTCCCTGCCACCAGCTTGCATTCCCCATGGCACTGGCCGCACCAGAGGAGCCCAGGCTTGTGCTTTTCCTCACCCTCAATGTGCTCTGAAGTCTTGTCTAGAGGTGTGCCTGCCAATTTCCCTCTTTTCTACAAGTAGAGTTTTTTCTTGTATAAAATATTACCTTTTGCAATAAGTCAGGGGTTGCCAATTGTATTTAAACTGTCAGGCATTCACATTAGCAAAACGTGAAACAGGATAATCATTCTTAATTTGCTTTTATAGGTATAGTGATCATGTAGCTCATAGCTCGGTGGAACAGAATAAGGTTTCCAGCATGCAGTACAAATCAAATTTAAAAGCATAACTCCCATGAATGCAACCAGTGTGTCTGGCTTTCTCCATGATGAAAATACATCCATTGCTTTCATCTCAGATCCACTTAATTGCTGCTTATCATTGAATTTTTCTCATTGGTCAAAGTACAGTTCTGCCCTCCACAACATGCTTGCAGTAACCAAACGTCAATGAGAGCAGGATTCTTTCAAAATTAAGGTTCAGTCTAGAAAATCCAGACCTGTGCTCAGTTGTATTGGGGTAATTTAACTGGTAGCTGGAACATGCTGTGTCTTTAAATCCTGGCAATAAATTATCTACTGTTAAAATTGTACAGTAAATGAATGCTAAGTCTCTTTATATTTTCTCTGTGTAGTTCTGAAAGACACATGCTAGTTTTTATCAAGCAATCTTGAAACACATCTCAGCAGCTGAAAGGTGCTAATGCTCTTGAATGTTTCCATTTCTTAATGCCAGTGTGGCCAAAGTGACCCTTGGCTTGCTCCGTGTCTCAGAAGTCAGGATTGTTCTGTGCAGATGTTTTTAAGACGCTGTCTGATTTATCTTCTGTCCTAAGGGACTGGGCCTGACCTTCTTCACTGTGGAAAGTGATAATCCTGTTTTTGGAGTGACTGACAAATGCAATCATATCTTACTAGTCACGCTTATATGGGTTTTCAGGGGGTTTGGCACAGAGGATTGATTTAGCACAGTGTCTGTGGAGCAGCTTTTTTGCAACAAGCACAGATTTTTGCAGGAGCCCAGGTGTTCATGCAGTTTAAAATTACAGATAAATTCCAAGTCATCCTAATCCTTACGCTGTTCTATCTACAGGAGGATTATGTGCTCTTTCAAGGGTGGGGACACATTAAAAGAAAGTGACTGGGGTTGTTTAGACCTACTGCAGCTAGTTTGTAAATGGAAGCCAAAATACTTGTTGCCAAAGCACAGATGACTTTTCAAGGCAGTATGGTAGTAATGAACCGGAGCAACTTATTTAGGAAAGGTGATTTTTTTTTTTGGCCAAAAAGAACATATATGACATGTATGACTTTATTTTGCACTTCATTATGCTTTTATTGACTTAATTGGATAGCAACCATATCATGGGCCAGAATGTTATTTTGCACATAGAAATCACTCTCAAATAAAATTCAGAAACCACAGATTTGTTCCAAAGATCTGAGAACATTACCAAACACATTAACATGATCAAATTGCAAAATGCATTAAGAGATCTGTATTCTCTTTTAAATTTAAACCCTCTAGCACTGTGGAAATCTATAACAGTGAAACTGGTTGTGACAGCATTGATGACCGTGTTAGGAAAGACTCAGTAGGAACGTAACCTGAAAGAAGCAGTTCTTGCACTAATGTGCCATAACTATTAAAAAGAGAAGGGGAAAATCAGAATAATTGAGAGGCCAGAGAGAGAATACATTAGCCAGAGCAGAATAAATGTTCAAATAATGTCAGTCTGCCAGGATTGGAAAAGCTCTAAACCTAAATCCCCATAATTCTCTCTCTCAGATCTCCTCTCTACAAATTCACATTAGTCATGAATACCAAATACACTGATTAGAAAAGTACGTCTGTAAGCTAAGTAGGCTAGAATAGAGAAAAACACTGGTAAGTCCATACATCGGCATTTGTGATGACATACTTTCCAGATTGACAAAACAAAACAAAACAAAAAAGAAAAGTGAAATCTGCAGAAATCATGTCTCATGTACAACATCTTAATTGCTAGCAGGCATTTTTTCCTGTGGTTCTTTAGAGAACAGATGGTGCCCCTGTTATTTGTAAATTGGTAGCAGTACTGCAGAAATGAATGTAACGCTGCAAGTTATTACATTTTAAATTGTACTTTTCCATTGCAACAGCATTGTTCACTGTAGCATCCACACCCATCCCTTTTCTGGTTATTTTTAATGTTTTATACATTTTTTTCTCTCTGATGGAGGAAATGTTTGTTCAGAGGATCAATTCACTTTCATGACTGGCAATACCTAATGAAAGTGAGCTTCAGCTTAATCTTCTTTCTTCTGAAGTTTTTACAGAGATGGCTAAATCAGAAATTTCTCATCATGCTTATGCTGAAAGCAAATGGGAGTATTTATAGAGTGTTTTAAAATAAAATGATTACATGGCTGAAGTGACAGACTGCGTTATATTATTTCAAATGATAGATAATGTTTCAACACACATACAGGCAAACTGTAATGATATTTCCTGGCAATTCAGAAAGGTATTTCAACCATTTGCAAATAAAGCTTTTTCTTTTTTTGTGTCATATAAAGATGTCTTTCTCCTCAGTCCCCTCAAACTCAGCACTGAATTTAAAAGAAAAAAGGAAAAAAAGAAAAAAAAAAGACATTATGCAGGATTTCATTCTGAAATACATAACCTTAAACATAAAAAAAAAAAAAAAAAAAAAAAAAAAAAAAAAACTACAATACTGCTAAAAACAGGGTTGCACCAAAAAATAACCACCCTAGAAAAGGATTTGTTTTCAAAAGGAGTGACTCTGGATGAGTTTAAGGATGAACTTTGATTGTGACCAGTGGAACATGATTTCCGGTGTAGCGAGGGGACTCAGAACTCGAACACCACTTGCAGGCACATGAACCAACCAACAGGGACTAGAAATAATATGCATTGTAAGTGAGGTCATCACCCTGTCCATTCAGAAATAATACAGATAAACCTGAAAAGATTGACAAAGGTGATGTTTCTCCCAGTGAGAAGTGTATCTATTTAGCTTATTAGTGAGCAAGTGAAAGGATGACATTTCATCTTCTAGAGAAATCCTGGTGAAAACGTTTATTCTACTAGAGGGTTACTTAATTTAGCAGACAGGCATAAAATGTTCTAATGACTGAAGGCTTCAATCTGATATATTAAGACTGGAAATGAGACATGATTTTAAAAGGGTTGGAATAATTAACCCTGAGAACAATTTGCACAGGTATTTGGTAGGTTCTCCTTCACAGAAAATTTTTAAATATCATTTACATGTCTTTCTGAAAGCTAAGTGGTAGCTAACAGTAGGTTATGGATTCAACCCAAAGATAGCAATGTGTGTCTGCACAGTGAGCTAAACTTAGGCCTCTCCCAGCCTCTCCCACCACCCAGAACATCCATTCCTGAATCTAGACACCTTCTGTAGCTAGAAATCTTATGGAGATCGGGGATAAGGATCTTATGGATCCTTAGGGTCCAGGAAAATCAAGGCCTCCAAGGTGAGGTTTTCTTTTATGCAAGGATAGGGTGATGGCAAACCATGATACTTGGTGACAGGCACAAAGTTACCGCTGAGAAGTGGATCAGCTTTTAACTTGAGTGGGCACTTGTGATCCATTTAAGTGCAAATCCAAGGGGGTTGTTTTCAGACAGCTAAAATGGAGGGAGAGTGCCCACCTGGGTAGTGATATCCAAGAGGTGTTTCACGTCAGCAGTGTTTCTCACCTCTTAGTTGCAGCCTTTTAGAATAAGTGGCCTCAGCTCCAGTCCCCCTGTGTGGAGCACTAAGAGTGGATTAGCCCCCAGTTTAAAACCAAAGGCTACAGTGCACATTCCTGTCTTATGGGATGCGTTAGTAGGGCTGTGCAATTGCCTGACCTGGGCCTGGACAGGAACTGCCCCACGGCGTGTCTCTCATAGACTACCAAATGGGGCAGGAGCACTTGAGTGGTAGCTGTGGGCTGCTTAGCTAAGACAAAATGCCCAAGGATGCAAATTTGGACATGGCAGCAGCAGCTTTAGATAATTTTCTGGACCCAGCTGGACTTCAACTGGGCCAAGGATGTCCTATAAACATATCCTGAAAAAGGTTTTTTGTTCTGTAATATACAAAGGATCACGTGGAGAGGTCACTGTAGTCTCCATTTGCCCAAAGGGAAGTTGGAATTATGGTGTTTTGTTTAGTGTGGATGCAGTATAGCATTGGTAGCACAAAATATCTGAATGTTTGCATATACATGCTTTTCTGTTTGGTGAGATCAGCAGTTGTAACAGGGAACTAGCAAGGGTCTTGGAATTCCCTGCTCTGAATGTGTATTTAAGCATTTATTTGTTTTATGGGAAAATTAATAAATGGTGAGAATTGTTGTAGAATCTGCTCCCAGGAGCAGATTTTCCAGATGAAGAGCCTAGAGGCTTTAACTCCCCTGTCACTGCTGAAGCTAAGCTGTGTGCATCCCACATCAAACCATACAAGAGCAGGTATTTGCTTGCACAGCCTTCCCCTTTCCTTTTTTCTCTTTTTCCCACCACACCATAGTTGCATCTGGCAACAGGAAGATAATTCCTAGCCCTTTATACTCTCTTCACTATCAGCAAATACTGTAAAAGATTATGCCTACTAATTGACAGAGAATATCAGTGAATGAAAAGATGAAGCACAGAGCTGTTTTCTTTTTAATTGCAGTCTCGTCAAGGCAACATCAAATGCCATTTCATCCTCATTCATTCATAAAGAATATTTTGCTGTTGTGTGTGTGCAAGGTACTATTTTGTAAACATTGCTGTAGAAACCTGCACTGAACAGGGAGGAAGAGCTGGCTATGGAGGGAAGACAGCTTGGAAGTTTCTGCATGTGACTAGTGGAAGCATACTGGCTGCAAGTCTGAAGGTAAATAGCTGCCTTAATAAAGAGCTGTTTTCCCTTCAGCACTGTGTTTCCTTGTACCTTTGTATCGCTTAGTGCAGGACACATTCACACTTCTGGAATCACCAGAACTGATGTCAAAAATTACTCTGATCTAAAACTGTCTGACATAGTGGCAGGTCATTTTGTATTGTGTAATTTTTTATTTTTTATTTTCCTGTGACTAACTGCAGCTAGATATTACCAAGCACTGAAAATGGCAAGAGATGCTGAGTATGAATGATATGTAAGGTTAACCAGACAGAGTTTGACATGTTTCACAGGAGTAGGTAGCATCTGCAACAGTCCTGGATAGTTGCTATAGTAAAGTACTGTGATTATTATTTGAGTGTGTAAATCACAACTTGCATTCTTGTTGTCTGTCACAGCAACATGCACCCAAATTGAATTTTAAGTTACTGTCTTCATACATGGACCGGGAGAATCTTTGCAAAGCACTTTTCTGCTGCCCATCGTCCTCCCACGCACTGGTCTGGCAGTGAATGCCATTCTCTGGGACTGTACATTCCACACAAGTCATGAATGCAGAACTGTTTTTGGTTGAAAAGGTAGTGTCAAGGTTAAACTTTTAATTTTGGGGGCAGAGTGAAAATATCAGAGGAAGAAAGTCTCAAAGAATTCAGTAACTAAATTAATAAAAGCATAATAAGAGGAAAGAAGGCTGTGTCTTGGTTCTGATTGACTTTCACTACATCCCTTTCAATCACAGAAAAAAGTAACATTCAGCTTTGTTCTGCAGATATTGTCAAGATCATTCATCTATCCCTTTTAACTTATTGTAAAGCATTCATGCAGTGGGTTTTTAATTCAAAATATAAAATGCAAGGTTCGTCCATTTATTTATTTATTTATTTATTTATTGGTCAGCTCAGTTTGCATTTTAACCTTTTTTTATGGATGTCTTCTTGAACCCTTAGTTGCATGTCATTTACAGCCTTTGCATTTGCCCTTTGGCATGATTTGTGTTGTGGTTTAGCCCGGCTGGCAGCCAAACACCACACAGCCGTTCGCTCACCCTCCCCCCTCCCTCTCCGGGATGGGGGAGAGAAACGGGAAAGTGAAGTCTGTGAGTTGAGATAAAGACAGTTTATTAAGACAGGGAAAAGAATAACAACAACAACAATAATAATAATAATAGTATTAATAGTAATAATGTGTACGAAATAAGTGATGCACAATGCAATTGCTCACCACCCATTGACCGATGCTCAGCCTATCCCCGAGCAGCCGCCCCCCCCCTCCACCCCGGCTAGCCACCCCTATATATTGTTCAGCATGACGTCAGATGGTATGGAATACCCCTTTGGCCAGTTTGGGTCAGCTGTCCTGGGTCTGTCCACTCCCAGCTCCTGCTGCATCCCTAGCCTGCTCGCTAGCAGGACAGAGCGAGAAGCTGAAAAGTCCTTGGCTTGGTGTAAGCACTGCTCTACAACAATTAAAACATCAGCATGTTATCAGCGCTCTTCTCATTCTAATCCAAAACATAGCACCCTGCCAGCTACTAGGAGGAAAATTAACTCTATCCTACCTGAAACCAGGACAATTTGAAATGAGGGAGTGGAGCTGCCTCATTCAAATTCAACAGACATTTCCATCTAAAAATTCCCACATATCTTCTTCTGCAATCCGTTTATACTTGAACAGAGAAATAACACTTGCAACAACAGAAGTGGCATTAATGAAAAAATGAAACTAGGCACTGATTGCAGGAGATAGGACCCACAATAAACCATTTTAAGTTATAAAATTCTTGCTGATTTAATTCCTTAAAGAGGAAACAACTCACAATTAAACCGAATGGAAATAGGAGGTTCTTGAAGACTCTGTTGGATGTGGTCTCAGAGTTATGTAGCAACATTTAACTCCCTGCTGAGTTTTCACTTCCAAGCAGTTTAGCTGCACGTTTCTAGTTTATTGCTTATTTTATTATTCCTTGCATTTTTTGCGTTCCCTAACCTGATTCCCCAGGATGTTATTTCTGGTAGTGGGATGCAGGGTTTGGATAAATGACTCCAAGGGGGTTCTTCTGCTTGGTATTCTGCATGGTTTCTTCTCCAAACCCTTTAAAGCCTACTGGCAGTGAGTATGGACCACTGATATGTGACCTCACAAGAGTTTCCTCCAGTGCTGCATGATATTCTCTAGAAAATTGTTACTAATTCTTATATGTTAAACTCTGATACTACACATTTGTGGCTCAGGCACAAATAGCAAGCCTGTTCTGTTTTCAGAGGAACCAGATGCATGGGGAGACTCAGAGGCAAAAGAAATTTATACGTAGGTGTGATGTGTGTGTTTAATGCATTAAAAATAGTGTCAGTCCCCTGACCACAAGCTCAAACTTCCAGACAGATTTATGGCAGGTGATTTGTACCTGGATAAAGACATGAATAATCAAGAGGAAAGAATCTGGATGAGAAGGAGCATAAGAGGAATAAGACCACTCTTTGATGAGATAGCAAGTGCCTTTTGATAAATAAGTCCAAATCAACGGACTACAGCAGCACAATTTTCTTTTTACTTAAATTGGAGTGACCTTCCTGTGACTGCTAGTGTTAATTTCATTTATTTGACCCCAAAAGCTAACATTCTGTTGTATTATTATTTTTTTTATTTTATTTTATAAATCTTTCACCTGAAATTTAATATCCTGCATTGGCCTGTTTCCTTTCAGAAATGACCATGAAATCTGTTTATCAGTTCTGTATTTTCTGATCAGTTTTTCAATTGATGCAATTTTCAATTGATTTTAATTGATTGTAATCATTGTTTTAGTTTTAAGCCAGGTTGGTGAATTATGTGTAGACCATACACATGCTATTAAATACTGTGTTATCAAAATTGATTTTTGATTCTAACAATCAGGGAATCTTTTTTTACATTGGTTCATTATGAATGCATTCCAGACCCTGGGAAAAACAAGCAAATGAATAACAACTAAGAAGTCCAATGTAATACCACAAAAGAATAGTTTATATTTAGCAAGAGATGGAGAAATTGCATTAAATCATTTTACATTGGAATTTTTCAGTAATTTTTACATTTATCCTAGATTTTACCTTTTGATCTGTAGGGCAGGAGCCACTGTAAATCTGTCCTGCCCAATGCCAGTAACTCATGCAGGATGAATGGACTATGATGGATTGTTTTGTTTCAACAATTGAAGGTGAAATTTTAGATCTTGAGATTTATTAGGAGATGATGAATGAGAACTCGTGGAACAAAAGAAGTAAGGTGTACTTTCCTAGGGCATACTATAATGCTCAGGACCCTCTGAAAATATAAGGAAAAGCAGGTAAAGGAAAAGCAGCTCCATGGAAACACATGCTTTTCCAAAGAGAGAATGTGAGGCCATCAGTGGAGCATAACTGTTGTATGAACTGTTCTCCAAAATGGTAATAGATGAACTAAATGAAACCTCTCTTTCGTACTGGTTTGTTCCCTTATGTTCTTTTTGTAAGATTGCAATAGAGCAGCTTTTCCAAATTTCATACTTAATTTAGATGGAACCAGAAAGGTGCTGGCATTGTTCTGCTTTCAGGCAGGCTTCTGTGGGGAAATTATTATCTAAAATGCAGTTTCAGGCACTGAATTTCTGCTAGTTCCAAGCTGGGACACCATGACATTTTAATTTTAGGCTCTGGTAACCAATATCTTACAGGTCTCAAGTCCATTGAATGTTTCAATAGATTCAGGGTCTGGCCTAGCTTCGAGAAATTGTTTCCAATTGCAGTCTCACTACTACAAAACATAAAGAACAGAACTGTCAGGCTTGCCCCTTTCTAAAGGTGTCTGACCATCTATTTTGCTTATTAGAACAGTCTTCTGTCCCTGAGGTGGAAGCCTTTTAATAGAGGTTGCAAGAATTTGGACACGTTCAATACTCCCACTACAAGTGCTATTAAATTAAATAAATACTTTTTAATGAGAGCTAAAAGTACAGCATGGAGAAATATGCCAAATTGCTCAGAGCCATATGAAAAGCTTAGTGCATCCCTCCAATATTCCAACATGGATGGAATGTGCTTTTCAGTTAAATCAATAGCCTGCAGTGTGTCTTTACAAACTGGCAATCTCCATTTAATGGATCTAATTGTCTTTGATTTATTTGTTGTGCACAGTCAGTCACGCTGTGCACAATTAAATTACTTATTTAGAGTAATCGCTAACCTTTTCCCTTCCTTTTACCCATCCTCTCCCCTTTTTTTACTTCCCTGTAAATTTGAGGAAGGGCATCCTGCCTTCTTGCAGCCTGTGTCCAGTAGGAGCAATGAGGTGCCTAGTCCTTCTTGGAAGGCACAACAGTGTGAAAGCCAGAACTTGCACTTCTCCCATTGGTATTGTGTGAGCATTTCACCCTGAAACATAGTAAAAAAAACCCTGCTGACAGATAGACTGCATTCATTTGCACATATGACATCTATAACAGCATTTTAAGTACAAGGTATATTCAAAGTGATGCTCACTCAGTTAATGGATCTGAAATTGCCAGTTTTACTGCAACATTCAGAAGCATGTATTCATTAAAAAATGTAGTACCTAGATGATATAGGCTCAAGTGCATGAATGGTTTGAACATGCATATGTGTTTGTCTCCTGAAAGGTAAATGTAAGGCAATCACAGGTGTTCGTAGTCACCTCTCCTGCTTCTTTTTTTTTTCCTATATTGAATCCATGGCTGCTGGTTTCAACAATCCAAGCACAGCAGTACACCAGTGATTTTGAAACCTAATTTAAGTCTGTGGAGTTCATGAAGATGAGCAGTCTCTGAACTATTGTGCTGAATAAGAAGAAGGAGAGGAAGGGCTGCCATTTAACTTCATCTCTACTGCATATTAGCATGTATAACTGGCTGGTCTCAGTGCTGTGATGGATCTCTGGCAATGTACCTTTTTGTACAAGTTCAACATAAGTAAAACAGGTTCTTGTGCTAAATGAGTTTACAGAAACTTAATTTATGTGACATGCAGGTTAAGAATGTTTGCAATAATTACTGACCCTTGTTTTCTGAATGTGCCTCTGCATACCTCTGAAGTATGTTCTAATCTAATTTACTTGTATGTTGGCTATAGATATATGTCCAATTTTTACAACATAAACAAAACAGAACCTGATTTCAGTTTTAGATACTAGATTTAAATTATAGATTGAGTGGTTTCAAAAATACTAAGGAAAAAAAAAAGTGAGGATAAACTTCCTGAGCAGAGAAAGTTATTTCTCTAATATGAAACCCATCAGTTGCACTTCAATAGCCGTCTAAACCACACTCCTACTGAGCAAATGCCTTGCAGTCCTGTGAAAATAAGAAGGCATCCTCATGCCTTATTTTAAATAAATGCTTTATTTTAAAATGCATGCAACTCCAAGAAGCAGGATGATCCACTGGGTAAATGCTAACCAAGGATTTGGCATAATTGTCAGGTTTGCTCTGTTGCTTTTTTCCTGTATGATGTTTACCAGATTACTGTGGTCAAAATCAGTACCAATATAGTTAGGGTACATATATTTATTGCTGTGTGTGTATGAATTTCCTTTTGGAAGTCATCTCATGTAACTGTAGCTTGCCGATGGAGCTGGATTAGCCAGAATCTGATCAGTTAATTATCATGTACCCCTTTGTAATGAGCGGTGTGAAGTTAGTACCTTCTGGTTTGATGCAGCCCAGTCTGAGGTAGGTGCATGAAGCACTGGGATGAGTGAGCTTTTGGACATGCCACTGTCTTATCTTTGAGCATTGTTGGAGCAAAAGGATCTAATTCAAACTAAATATATCTGGTAGCTTTAAGATGCTGAAGTGAAGGGAAATGGATCTCCAGTTCTTTTTGCTCCCTTCTATGGTCAGTACAATAGGTGGACACCATGAAGATAAAAACACTGGGAAGAGACTATGAAGTACTTGTATTAGTGATTGAGTCTTACTAACGTTTTCTGCTCTGACATCATTGTAACGTCTTGGCATCTCTATGTCTTAGCTTTAGACGTGCAGAAATACACAGTGTTAAGAAGGTGGAGAAAAGATGATTCCTTGGGGGCTGGTTTAGCTTTAACCAAACTCAGTGCATGTATTTTAGTATGACTGATTTTCCAAAGCTTGATGCAGCTAGAGAACCATTCTCATCAGCTTTGTGGTTTAGGTAATTCTAAGGAGGCTATCCCGTAGAGAAGCACCAGATTAGTGCTTCAGGCTGCATATCATTCTCAGAGACTGAGGAACATTTTAAGAGGCTGAATCACTGACAACATAGTTTTTTTGTTTGTTTTGTTGGTTTTTTTTTTTTAAATTCAGCATTTGTTTTTAAAAATGCAGTGTGATTAATTTCTTTGGCTTTGAGAAGAGTTTTGCAGCATATGAATGACTTATGAAAAATTTTCCTTAATGATTGCCTGTCACTGTATTATGACATATATTTATGTTAAGTTTCAGGAGCTCTCAAGCTGTCTTCAGATTTTTGTGCTGCTATAGAGAATGGCAGAGTAAGTCAGCTGTATAAGAGCGATGTTTTCAGTGCAAGTATTGCTTGATTTAAAAGGATGATAGTAATTCAGTCTCTTGGATGTAGAAAAAAATAAAAACTGACAATTATATTACATCTAGATTGCAACACTTTCCTTCACTCATCTTTAAGCCTTGTCTTTATTGTTATTATTACTTTTGTTTCTCTCTTCTTTGACATAGTTGAATCCAGTAAAATGTTGCCACTCAAGCTAGCTGTGATTGTTGATGCTCAGGGTGTGACTGATGGTGCTTAGCACCAAGCAGAATCTGCTCCCCTTCATGTACTAAATCTCCTCATGGACTATTTAATCTGCAAACAGAGCTATAATCTTTTAGCAGGAGTGTTCTCTAGGTTCAATTTCGAAAAGCAACTGCAAGAACAGATAAGGAATGATACCAGAGAGAAATAAAAAATGGAAAAGGAATTAAATGAGAAAAAAAAATAGTGCATGTTATAAAAGAAATATATATTTGAAACAGAAGATTCATAAAACATGAAAATTGACATTCTTATTCTTCTAACTCTTAATCTCAGGAGACCTTATGTTTTTCTTTTAATTTAATATATGAATTAATATGTTCGAGGGATTCAAATGAGCTAAGGATCTTGCTTCTTCAGACAATGTGGAAATGTGAGATGTAGCATTTACCCTGAAGAGCTAATCATAGAAGGTGGCGATTTCAAAACTAGTTTTGTTTTGTTTTGTGTTGCTTTGTTCTGTATTGCTTTGTTTTATGCTGTTTGAAAGTGGAATGACAATGTATGCTTCCAAGTGTTTTTTTAAACTGTCAGGAACACTGGTGTAACAACTTTTTTTCTTTATTTTTTCCAACTTGGAAATATGCAACAGAATCCAGACAGCCTGCCAAAAGGTGATCAGCACGGGCCTTTGTGTACTTCTCCTGGTCAGTCCTGATCAAGGGTAGAGGACCTGCAAACTTGGAGCTAAATGTAGTTCTGAGTCTGCAGATTGCCTGTGGCTTGATTTCTCTAGTCTGTGGTACTAAGCTGTGACTTAATGTGAGGCTTATCAAAACTGTTTTGTTTTGTTTTGCTTAGCTTTGCTGCTTTTGTTGATAGTGGTTTTGTGATTGTTTATTTATCTATTTGTTTTAGCTGTTTTACACTTCAGAAAATTCTCCTCACATGGGAAAGGTTCTCCATGTGAGGCTATTTGGCTGTTGAGATGGCTGTTTTTTAATGCTCTCCTGTTTTCCCACCTGATGTTGGGATGCCTCCCTCAAAAGCCTTTGATTCAAGGATGAGGTTAATTGATACATGAATTTGTTGTGATGGCATGAAATTCAGTCATGATTATTCCCAACAATTTCATTTGAGGGAATGTAGAGGAAATATAGTTTAACTTGTCTTTGGTTTGGCTTCTTAATTTTAAGGAAAAATATTACTTCTATATTTTTTTTATATTTAATCAGTATAAAAAACATATTTTTTTTAAATGAGGGAATGAAAATACTGCCTTATTTGCATGTTTTTAGAACAAATTTTTAGGTCATTTTAGCACTGTAAAGGTATCCAAGAGTTTTGTTATTAAATTCCATTGAAGAACAAATATTAAAGAACAAATTGTTAATAAATATTACCACTGGCAAATAACTATCTGGAGAAGCGTTTTTGGACACTGAAATTACACTGTATTGATTTACTGAATATTTCACGAACATTCATTTAGCTGTTAACACTCTTTACTTCCAAGGCAAGATATGTGATTTAGAGAGTACTCTGCTATGTTTAATCCTCTGTAGGAAGGAAAAATACAAGTGCAGTTGTAAATAGATAAAATTCAAGTAAATAAAATTCAAGTGAATAATGGGAAAGTTTATGGCAACATATTAAAAAGCTATGAAGACAGCAAAGACGGTTGGCAAAAATAGTCTAGGGAGAGAAGGCAAAATACAGGTTTGAGGAAATTAGTGTAAGTACAAAAATGTCTTCTTTTTCTGTTATTTTTCTGTACTCTGTTTATAGGGTATCTTATGCAATTGTTAGATTTACAGAGAAACCTCTCTGTTTTCCCTTCACAACATGCAATAAAAAATGAAATTTCCAAAATTTTACCTGATTTGAAATATCTTTGCTTAGGTAGAGCTCTTATGTTTTGGCTTTCCTAGAATGGTTGACTGTGAAACCTATCCATTGCTTTCCTTTTTACCAAGATCAAGTTTCACTTGGAAGACAAGTGTCTGGATAGCAGATCAGCAGCAAAGGAATCTGGGGGTGCTGGTTAACAGCAGGCTCAATGCAAGCCAGCAGTGTGCCCTGGAAGCTAAGAGGACAAACTGTATTTTAGGATGCATTAAACACAGCATAGCCAGCAGGTCAAAATAGGTGATTCTCCTCCTATATTTAGAGTTGGTGTGGCCTTACCTTGAATACTATGTGCAGTTCTGGTCTCCACAATATAAAAAGGATGTTAAAATGACTCGTATGCATCCAGAGGAGTGCAACAAAGCTGGTAAAAGGGCTGGAAGACATATCCTATGATGACATACGTGGTGACTCTTGGGTTGTCCAGTCTGAAAAAAAGAAGGCTAAGAGGCAGCCTCATTGCTCTCCACAACTTCCTGAGGAGGGGAAGTTTAAAGGGAGGTGCTGGTCACCAATGATAGGACTTGTGGGAACAGCACAAAGCTGCACTGGAAAGACTTAGAGTGGGTATGAGGAAAAATTTCTGTACCATGAGGGTGGTCAAACACTGGAACAGGCTTCCTAGAGATTCCCAGTGCCTGTCAATTTTCAAGAGGCATTTAGATAATGCCCTCAATAACATGCTTTAACTTTTGGCTAGCCCTGAAGTGGTCAGGCAGTTAGACTTGAGGATCTTTGTAGGTCCCTTCCAACTGAACTGTTCTGTTCTGTTCTGTTCCGTTCTGTTCAAATCTATCGTATCTAGCCCCACTGAATCCAAAGTAGAGATTCATGCTAACTATGGAATAGCTGGTCCTAAAGACTCTCCTAACGACTCCAGTGAGAAAGGCAAGGGTATATGAAACCATTCCGATATAAAATAGCAATGTGGCCCAATGCCAAAGCTCATGATGAAGATAAAGATGAGTTTGACAGAGCAATAAGGTACTGAGGAGAAAGAATCTTATAATGGGAAATGAGGTGCAAATTAAATTAGGAATTATTTTTTTATTTATGTATCTCTATTAGAAACAGGGTCAATCTTCATCACTACTATATAACAAATATATGTCCACAATTTCCATAAACTTCACAAGGAGATATTCTTGGCATATAGATCATGTTTGTATAACATCCAGTGCTAGAGACAATGGAATATCTAGTGATAGACACTGTTGTTTGAATCTTAGTCATCTTCATGTCACTTCTGTTCACCAGCATAAGATGGTTAAAAACACATTATCTTGCATGTAGATGCTTGTTAAAAGGGGTGTGAACTGATTTAAGCTGTCCAAATTGCTCAGTCTGATAGGCAGCCTATTGCAAAAGGGGCAATGCCAGAGTTATAGAATTGAATAGTCTCCTCAGAACAACTTTCCTGACACTTTCCAATCTTAGTAAATATATATATGTGTATATATATATATATTTCTTTTCATATTGCCAGCCTGGATGTCTGTGGTGTCCTCCTTTTGTGGATACATCATGTGAACATTAGCTACTTTCCTGATAAAATCTTAATGCTTCAGATTATGAAGTCTGAATACAAGCTGTATGTTGTTATCAGAAAGGAAAAAAATAATTTTTGATTTATTCTCTTTCTTTTTATTCCTTTTTTTTTTTTTTTAAATAAATATGATTTGATATAATTTTTGGTTTGTGTGGAGTATTGGAAAACATTGTTGTTGAGTTTCCTTTGGAGATATTCAAAACCTGCCTGGATGCGATCCTGTGTAAGGTGCTCTAGGTGACCCTGCTTGAGCAGGGGGGTTGGACTAGATGATCTCTGGAGGTCCCTTCCAACCTCAACCATTCTCTGATTCTGTTATTCTGTGATAGCTGTATTTTTAAGTCTTTTATTTGGTGTGTTTGTTGCTTGCAATATGCTGTAGTCTGTGCTGCCACTTACTTTGCCTTGTAAATAAGAATGTATTCTTCATAAAACTGCAGCCTTGTTAAATAGTTTGACAGATTATGCTTTGCACTATCTCAGAAGAGGCTACGTGCCTGACCTGCTGGCCATTGTTCTTAACACATCACATCATCAACACAAAATCTCTCATGATGTGCATGTTCTGTTAAAAATCTGTACAAATGCTGCCTTCTGATTTAATAACAAAAGAATTTTGTTGATATGTACTCTGTTCCCTGAGGAAGTAAAGTATGCAATGATTAATAATCTCAAACATCTATAAATATTTCCTCTGAGTATTTTTCATTGCTTAGCACATAGTAAGTTCTGTAACATTTTTTCTAATACACTTTAAGTTAAATACCTTCCACTTATCTTTTGTATATAAATTCTTCCTGTGATGTTTACATGTGGCTAAAATTAAATCACCTGTCATTATGCATCACCTAACACCTATATTAGGCTGTGGATATGTTCACATAGAAGATGAAGATGACTACCCTGTGCATGGGCATGCATGACTTTAGTATAATCTAACTATCTCATGTCAACAACAGTGCCAGTGCAACAAATACTTTCTGCTCCAAGCACACATAGGTCCCAAACACACCTCTGTATTTACGCTGTCTTTGGTACCAGGATGGCTGTCATGTTTCACAACTGTAGACAAAACTATATGCTCAGAATTTATTTTCTGAATCTTCTTAATAAAGATAATTATGTTTTTCCTATTTTTAAAACACTTTGATATATCTCAAAGTAATATTTTCCAAAACTGTTACTTAATAGTTTGAATTGAAAAAAAAAAAGAAAGAAAGAAAAGAAAAAAATTCAACCGAAAAACAAAACAAGAAAACAAATTCTTTTGTACTATAAAATACTATAAACCATGCTGAGATGAACGTGGTAGACAATCCATTCAGATGTTAACCTTGGCAGTCCTTGGAAGTATGTTTAAAACTATCAATTAACAGCTTAAAAACTTTCCCTTGTGTTACACTATTTATTTATTGATTGATTATCAAGCACAGTGGTCTTGTCATTGCACCTGTATTTCAAACCGAGGAGTAGACTGAGTGGCTACAAGACAGGGAAGTGGATACCCAGGGTTTTGATGCTTGGATCCTGTATATGTCATGAAGATCAGACATTTAGATGTACAGATTGCTGGGTCAGGGTGACTGCAAATAGTAACAGTAGTAACAGACCTGACAACATTCATTATCTTTGGTGATCAGGCCTCATATTTAGTTACCCAACATGTTTGTTTGTTTGTTTTTTACTTTGATGCCCAGAAATCCACATTAGTAAAGGTTTAGAAACTATTTCCCTTTAATTTTATTATTTTAAAAGGAGCGTTTTAATAAAATGTATGTTTGTATTTAGTTCTAGTACTGCCAGGGGAACATACAATTTCACTGTAAAGAAAATAGATAAAATGGAACATGATGACTTATCTGTCTTGCTGTTCATAAAAACAGCATGCAGTGGAGAGGTGCCAGGAGACATTGTGAAGGTCTCAGAATTGTTGTCAAGGGAACGTTTCACATTGTAAACACTTTTTTTTTTTTTTTTTTTTTCCTGAAAGGAGAACAAATGTCACTTTGGTTCTCTGGCTGGATCCTTTGCTCAGAGTCATAGTGAAGTCTTAAACTGGAGAACTCCAGAGTAAGCAGGCCCTCGTGCTGGTCCTCTGGAGTTAGGGTGTTTGATTCAGTATTGGGCTTACTGTAGATGCTAGCTAATGGCATTTCCAATTCCCATCGCCAAAGCTGGTCTTAGATGTCTGCCTCTGAAATAGGATTAATTATTCTTGATAATTAGACCTGATTAGAAAACTTGAAAGAGGCATTGTTTTCCTCTGTGTAGGTTTTTTTTTGTTGTTGTTGTTGTTACATTTTGCATGCCCTAGTATTTTCGTGTTTGTAATTCCTGTATAGATCTAATTCTCCATCTGTTAATTGTTTTTGTTGTTGTTTGGTTGTTTTTTGTTTGTTTGTTTGTTTTTAAATTACATTGGGGACATTCTTATAGTTTTCAACAGTTCAAACATCCATGGATTTTTAAATTACTTTTTTTTTTTTTAACCTATATTGCTTCTGTTGATGGAGGCTTGGTTTCTTGAAATAATCACTGTAAAATGCAAAATGTTTACTTGTGTTTATTTGACCACAACTTAAGTTTATTTTAATGAGGTAGGTTCTGTCTTGAGCTAATGGGGAGAGAAAGAGTTTAGACACTTACATTAGGATGGTCTGAGTACCAGCTAGTGGCAACCAGTCGTGCCTTCAATTTGTTGAACAGAGCCTGCAATTTCCAGTTCTCTTTCTTAATGGAGGTGCTACCTTCAGTGCCTGAAACCACATCCAAACTTTTGCACATACCTAGCACTAATTGTTCACCTCCTATAATTTAGGTGAATTGTCAAAGGTGGCAGTCCCAAACAGCTTGCTATTTACTACCTCTAAAGAATAAATTGTTTAGAAAAAAAATAAAAAATAGGCATGGCTCCATAATATCAGCAGAGAGGGCTTTAGGTTTGCAAGGGGAAGAGGTTAAAGCTAAGGTAATCTTAGGGATCCTAGAGTCACTTTTTTGCCAGGGAAACAACTCTCCATTCCACTGCATCAGTTCCTGCCTGGAAGTGAAAGGGGAAACATTATTAATAAGTATCTATTTCTTTAAGAGATCAGGAAAGTAGGAAAGTAGATAGGAGTTTCTAGCCATGAAGTTACCTTTGAGTTCTCTCAGTGAAGACAAGCTTACAGAGGGAGAGCTGCATTTTCTCAGAGCAGTCTTCACCATGCAGAAAGACAATTCAGAGTTTGCTGAGATTGCTTAAGGGAGATCAGGGAATGGAGATGTCCGTCCTCATCTGGTGATTTCCTAGGAATCACTGCGTTAGTACTGCCTCCTACATGAGTTGCTTTGCAAGTGACATAATCCGGTTTTCATTCTGCACAATTGGTTTTATTTTATCTTCCTTTGGAAACACTCCTGAAATTGCCATGTGCAGATACTCAGAAGAAACACAGTGGCCACCACACCCATGTCTACCAATTTCCATTTATGAAGTTACTTGTTGATTCTTCAACTCTCACATTTAAATTATTTCACAGTTGAAGCCACTATAACTGTAATCAATTTAATGGTGTTCTGTTAATTCAAGTGTTATTTTTTATACACTATTGCATGAACATTAGACAGAGAATCCTTCTTGAAATGAAGTAGTGTATTTAAAATTGCCCGAGTAACCGTAGTAATTACTCTCAAGAGCAGTTGAATAGCACATGTAGTGATATGCTTATGTTACCTTAGTGTTAAAAAGATTATGGTGTTCAGATGTCTCTGACTGAAGATCTTCCATGGCTGGACTTCACAGTGTTCTCATAGGTACATAAACTCGACAGTGCCGCTATAAAGAAACTTAAGAGTCATAAACTACTGTAATGAAGGGGAATTTGAACATCGCTTTTGGAAAACAGGTTTCTAATAATTTAAGAATTTCCACAATTTCTACCTTTGTAAATATGTCCAGTAATTATAAGACTTTGATGAATATGAGCTTCCTTTTTGTCCAGATAGGTACTGCTCTAATATTTTTAGTTTACTGACCACTTATACAATAGTAACTTCAACTAACTGGTGAGATCATGTTGTATGGGAGCAACTAAACGTTCCTCTGAGTTTATTAGTATTTCTTATATTCTGGATGTTAGACTATACATATGCAGATCATTTAAAATATGGTTTCCCTGTATAATGAATATATGGAGTAAGGTATCTCTAGAAGCAACTTATCTGTTCTAATGCAGCTTGGATAAACTATGTGGACAGTTTCCTCTGCTGCACACACTGTTTAGCAGAAGACTACAAACTCATATGTAGAATTTTAACTCTGACATGTTTCAGGTCAGGTCAGGTGACTCCTATCTATGCTGTAGTGAATCATTTACAAGCTTTTTTTCTGTAGGACTTTTTGAAAACATTGGAGAATTGCTTTCTGATAAACATTGTTTTGGGGAACCATTAGTAAAGGAAATCAAAAGTATAGTAAAGTTTTCTTCTAGCACACTAAAAGGAACAAGTCTGCAAGAATGCCTGTAGAGCCAGTAGAATTGCAATACAAAAAGAGAAGATAAGACCATAACAGCAAAGCTAAATGAGGTCTTCGTGTTGATGTTCACCATAACTAAAGAAACAGTAGAGATTTTCACAATGAAAATTTTATGATTGGAGAAGAATGAAGAAATCTCGTGGATTTTTTTTTTTCTTCGGGGTGGGGGGATGTGGTGGAGAATTGGATGAAAATAAAAAGACTTTAGAAAATGTTCTGAGACAAATTGACAAAAAGTAGTAAATTCAAGGATGAGATGGTATTCAGCAAAAACTTCTCTTGGAACTCATGGGTGAGTACAGGAAAAGTACTTACCCTCTTGCTAACTGCCTTGGAATTTGAGGACTAGAGGGAAACACATGTGGAGCTGTATTTTTATAAAAGGCACCTGGAGTCAATGGCATGTAGATTAAATTCAGGGAAAGGGAAAAGGAAAGGGAAAGGGACACTTAATGGAGTAAAAAAAAAAAAAAAATAGAAAGATGGACCTTGGACCTTGAGCTGCTGACCAACAATGCTGAAGAATGAGATCTGTGGGTCAGGGTGGATATTTCTATGAAAGCTTCAGATAGATGTATAGGAGTAGTCCAAAAACAAATAGAAATTTAAGGCTTACTAGGAAGGTAACAGAAAACTAAACAGAGAGCAGCAGTGTGCAATTGTAAAGTTACACAAGGCGCTTCTACATTGAATACTCTCTGCCATGCTGGTCTCCTGTTCCCCAAAAATGGTACAGTAGAATAGGAAAAGGTTCAGAGAAAGCCATCAAGGATAATTCAAGGTTGTTATGCTCATTGTTATATTTTCATGACCTAGTGTTATCATAGTGTCTACAACAGAATAATATATCAAAATGGACTACTGCAAAGTCTCAAAATTATTTTGTAACTGGTGTTGTGATATATTAATTTTATGGTAGGAATCCTTCTTCATGTTTTTCTTAGATAGAGCTGACAATAACTTCCTGCAGTATCTTCTCAATTGAAATATTCTCAATTTCAGGTATTGTGCATCAATTTTGCTTTATCCTAAATATGTTATTACAGCACTCTCTTGTTCAAGTAGGATGTTTCTTCTCATCTTTTTCATAAAGAGGGATAAGTTCATGTGTTTTTTTTAATTTTATTTATGTGTGGAGGGTCTCTAAGAACCTTGCATGTTTCAGCCATAAAGCTTCATTTTATTAACTGGGCTTACTAAAGAGTGTCCTCTGAGATTGTGAGCTTTTAAATATCTGTGTTTGCATGACTCAGTTATAGAAAGAGAGATCTCAGTGGGAGGGGGAGGTTTTTAATAAGTCTGGATTTCATTTTGGCAGTAAATTTGCTGTGAAAAGAACAAGCATCCAAACAGCACTTTATTGTCTACAGCAGCACATTGTTAGCAGAACACCTCAGGGGCAGGATAGATGTGATTTTCTACTTAATAGAAGCTCCAGCAGGCAGAATTTTCAAGCTTTTGTTATTGTAGTTGTTGTTTGTTTGGTTTGTTTTTCTATAGTATTTTCATCAGGCATAGGAAATGTAATAAGCAATTACTAACAAACACTGCTCTAATTGTTTGTTTTAAAGCTCTGAAATAGAAGCAAAAGACATGCATTAAGTTTTTGCTTTCTTTGGATGTTCTACAAGAGATCTACTAATTGTTTATTGTAGTTTTTTGTTTGTCTCTAATACTTTTTGTCCCCAAGAAATACATTAAAACTTAAAGAAATATGTGTTCTCTAGATGAAGCATTGTATAACGTGGGTTGCAAAATGCTTATTTTAACTCTGGCTTACATTTGCATAATGAAAAAAAAACCAACACATAAAATTATAATGAGTTTATATGTTCCTATGTATGAACACTTTCTGCACATTTGTTTTGCCTAGAGCCAATTCCCAGCACATAAATATATATATGCATATATATATATTTTTTTAGAAAGGCAAATGAGTGAACCACTGGAAATCATTGGCCTGAAACTTAACTTTGCTGAAATACAAAATCAGCTTCTGACACAAATACCCTAATCTGCACAGAATTATTTCATTTCAGTTTATTTAGTGAGTTCTGCTCAGTTTGAAATTAGAATGGCCTGAAAGTTGTTCTTATTTTTCATTTCTAGCCTAAATACTGTATGAGACAGAACACTGCTTACTTGTTATAATATTTTAAAGATGTACTAACCAAAATCTACCTATTTGAATATTTTAAAAATACAGATAGTACTTCCTTTGCATTTAAAATTACCTAATTTACTTAATAGTAGAAGTTATGGTAGATTTTATATTTTTATTATGTCTCTAGCAAATGTAAATGTTTAGATTAAATATATGAGTATCATCCCACCTAGCGTTAGTTGTTGAATTGTAAGCATAAATTTTGCCTTCTGTCTCTAGTCAGTGGGAACAACAAATAGCTATTACAGATGGCAAATCATCTCGTCATTAGAGAGAAGAATCGTCTGATCTCCACTGACAACAAACAGAGCCACAATAACTTGTTAAGACAGTGCTTAAATTTTAGATGGATGAAGTTAATGAGATTACTCCTTAACTAAATTAGTTTAATATATTTTTTTTTTCTAGTTAGCTTAAGCTGAGATTCAATTTTCCACCCATACACATTTCTAACTACTTAGAAATATTGTATTCACTATTTTCATAATTAATAAAATGTAAGTATTAAGAGTTTGACTAAAGGTGTAGTGAGTAACAATTATATTGGTCACTGCTTATGGATTAATTGTTTTTAATACTCTGTGTCTGCAAGAAAAGGTGCAAAATTAAATCAGCCAAAGAGGCTCAAATTTTCTTTTAGGAAAAAAAAATGTACGTATGAAAAACAAAATTAAATTCAAAGATTTAGGTTAAGCTTTTCTGCTTGCTTATTTAACTCCTGATTAGATCTGGTGATTCCAATCATTTTGATTTAAATCTGCACACTCTAAAACACGGTGAGTTGTCCCATTAACTTTAATGAGTCTATTTCTTGTGTAGAAGCACCTGCACAAGTCTTTGCAGGAAGTAGTCCTTGAAGCACAGTGTTTCTCTTTTAATTATTATCTCGTCTTGGTTTTAGTATTAATTTAAAATTTCATATTTTCTTTAAAAGGTAATACATATATTAACCAATTCATCTACAAGTTATATGTCAGAAGTAGGATCGTCAAAGACTTTTCTGTAAGTGGCTGCAGTGAGTTGCATATTTTGCTCTGTCCCTTCCACTGTTGTCTATGAACTATACAGAAAGCAAGGACAGATAAGAATAAATAAGCAGAACATCTGTGCTTTTATAAACCTGCTTCTTCTAAGCCTGTTAATAGGGATAAGTCTGAGGATCCTATTTCAAATCATGTTCACTTTTTAGCATAAAACCAGGTAAGAATTAGTAAAAAAGACTGCCCACCACTTTACACAATATCTTACTATAATCTCAAGCTAAAATAAGTTAACAAATTACATAAGTGTTTACCAGAATTTATAAAATTAGCTGTATGAACCTTGTTTAGGACAGCACTTAATCAAGTACAAACACAATCTGTTACAATTCAAGACACCAAATGGTTTAAGTAACACTAGGACTTAAGCACATACTTAAGTGGTCTTGGTAATAAATGTCATAAGCTAGTTCTTCAATTGTCCTCTAATTATTCATTCTAGGTTGCTGAGGGAGATTGAGTTAAAACGTGATTTCAGTACCCGAAGTGAAAGTAACAAAAGGACATGGAAATTCAAGTTCAAACTAGAACTGGAAGCCAAATTAATTGATGGGTTAATTGTATTGTTCTTCTGATTCAAATAAACTCAGTAATGAAGTGCATTTTGCTAGTTTTCTCACAGGATTTCAGAGGTCAAAGGACAACATTGACAACAGATGACAGAATTCTATGTTTTGTCAATATACTTGCTAGTAATCCTAGCAAATCTATTCAACTTGTAATTCAAAATCAGTCTTCTGAAAATGTCAACTCTTTCAAGGAACATTCAACAAATGTTTTCACGTGAGGCCTTATTCTGAAATATTTAGAGGTAGGCTTTCCACTGTAAAGGTGAATAATCTACAATGCTAGAATGTTGAGTCACCATCCCTGGAGGTCTTTAAAAGACATTTAGATGTAGAGCTTAGTGATATGGTTTAGTGGAGGACTTGTTAGTGTTAGGTCAGATGTTGGACTAGATGATCTTTGAGGTTTCTTCCAACCTAGATGATTCTGTGATTCTGTGATATTATTGCTCTGAAATAAGTGCATATGCAAGAGTAGGAATGAACAGATCACTTTAGCAGAAGTCCAGAAATCCAACAGAAATATGTGTCATAGTATTCCTAAAGCCTCATGTTTAAAAAGTAAGTCAGGCAAAGAGAAGTAGGAAAAAACATCATTGGTTTAGAGTACACATAAAAAGTAGGTGAAAAGCATCAGGTAATATTCATATAGACAAGATACCCTTATTAGGCTGAGAAAGACTGCAGTATGTGTATATTCAGTTTATCAGTATGACTTTATCTGTAAAAAGAAAAAGTACCTTTAGCTCTTAAAATGCTGTAAAAGGAATGTTTTCATTATAGACAAACAAGAATTTACAAACTTTCTGATATCTTATTGTGGCATCTGGCATTTTGTTCTAAAGATTACAAAAACAAGCTTGAGCTCTGAGGAATTGGAGGCAGTTTTGTTGGTTTTTGTTTGTTTTTTAATGCAAAAAAATGAGTTTTTTTGTTTGTTTGTTTGTGGTGGTTTTTTTTGTGTGTGTGTGACATGCCATGAGTTAACCTTCTGAAAGCAGTACTAGCAGAAGTTGATCATGTTTCATTCTCAGCCCACCCATGTGAATGAATGGGCCTCTCTCAGCTCTTGGTTCAAAAAAGCAGCAGCAGCTGATGTGAGGAACTATATTTTTGGCACTCAAGTCTGCTTTCTGTGTGCCACAGGAGACAGTTATTCCCTTGCCTATCTGTCCCTCAGCGAGTTCATGCAACAGTGCACTGCCCTGTTTATTTTTACTTATTGACATAATTTGAAGAATTGGAAAGATAGGGAGGGAAACATTCCCCTTATTTATTTTCTTATAACTCCCCCAAATGCTCATAAAGATAGTGTGATGTTTAGACATCATGTGCTGTTGAAGTGTGGGAACATATTTAGTCACCAGTGATGTGGATGAAGTGCAGAACTTCTTCCTTTAGCACTCCCGCATGAGAGGAGCAGCGGTACCATCCTTACCTGCTAGTAAAGGCCATGATTTATGAGATATTACTGTTCATGCTCATGCCTACTTCACAACCTCTTAATTGTTATTAGCAAACATAAGAATATCCTGCTAGTTAATCTCCAGCAGTTATAATCTGAATATGTGTATCCATTTGTCTGTGTGCTTGAAATGCAAATTTATTCTGATTTATTTTTTTTAGAATCCAGAGGTTATTTTATGTGACCAATATCTAATCACTATCACACTTGAATCTCACTAAAGTTGGAAGCTTTGTAGGTGTTATTTTATGTGACCTACATTTAATCACAGATGATCCATGAGTCTTGTTAAGCACGGTAGCATTACAGAGATCCAACTTTCATATTCTCTGATGTAGTAGACAAAAAGCCTTTGTGCCAGTGGGAGGTATACTGATGTTATCTGATTTCCTACTTCTAGCTAAAAAGGTTATTCTTGAAATTTCAAGGAAAGGATACTTCCATTCCCTGTTCAAACTCCTCTTATTTCAAAAACCAGAATGAAAACATGTTTTTGGAGCTTTTGGAACTTTTGGAGCTACTCTATATGCAAACATTTTCTCTTTCTCCCTTTCCCCCTCTATATTGGTGAAATCTGGAAAATTTTCACATGGAAAATATTTTGAACATCTGACATCTCAAAGGATTTGTGAAACTTTTTTTTTTTTAAATTTGAACACCAGAAAATACAAAAGTACTATTATTATACTTGTTGATTATTTTATAAATATTAATTTTAATGAGGTATTTGCTTTAATTCATGACGGCAGAGACAACCAAAACAACAACAACAACAACAAACAGCCTTGTCTCTTGCAAAAAGCCTTGTTATCTGTCTCTACTTACATGACCTGCAGGTTGCAGTAAGAATGTTATGATATTTATGAATTCACTGTAGTGCTGAAGCTGTGGTAGACAGCAAGATTTGCTGTTTTGTTTTAGTTGTTGTAGTTTTTGTTTTCTTTTAATGATTCTCTTCTCAAGTCAGGATTAATATTAAATCTATAATTATCATGCTCCAAAGGTTTGCACACCCAAGGCTACATACACTTCATGAACAAAGTCATTTAACAAGTTTAGCAAATTCTAGTGCCACATTTACACCTACGAAGAAGCCTGAATTCTTGGTGGCAGATGCCATTTAGATATACGGAGTAGGACCTGTCACAGTGGCATCCTTAGAAGCTTATTTAGCAGTTGTGAGTAGCTGTCAGCAACAAATGTTTGAAAGTTAGCTTCCTTTTCTCAGTTCAAAAAAGCTTGCTGACTTGTTGCTTACTCCTCTCGGCAAAGAAGTTGCTTCAGCATATTGACTAAATTTTTTTTGTAAGAATTGCTACGTGATATGGATCAACAATACCTATTACAAAATCAAAATATGTTACGTATATCTGATCAGAGCTTTTACATCGCATTTAATCTGATTTATGCTATTTTTATATTCCTTGTAAAACCAGATTGGGACACTTAATATTTCTGTTCTAAGTATGCACTGTATAAATATTTTATGAACCATATATTGCAAAGCCTTTTACTTCACTTGTCTGCATTTTTCAGCACCATGAAAAGATGCTTTTTTTTTTTTTTTTTGAGAATATTCCACATTCATGTACTACCACACTTTTTTAAGTCTTGTCAGAATTAACCAAGAGTTGTTTTTAAGGGCATAGTGATGAGAACAGGTTTAATCTTTGGTCATGGAGTGGCCTTTGCAAACAGTTAATGGTTTCAGGTTTGTTTGTTTGTTTGTTAGTTTGTTGTTGTTGTTTTCCACATTTCTTTCACTGTTGGAGGGAAAACAGCCAAGGTGTGTTTCCAAAAACTGCTGCAATAATTAATCTTTCTTTTTCTAGATATTCTTTATTTGACTTTACATAGTTTAGAGCAGATAAAAACTTGTTGAATGGTGTTTGACAAGCTGATGTAAAGTTTCATAGGAAATATGCAGAGTACTTCATCCTTTCTCAGGTACAGAGAAAGTGTTATTGAGAGTGGGAGTATTCAACACCTCCCCAGTCTGATGTACTCCTCAGTGTATGTGTGCACCTGCACGTTTGCACTACATATGTAAATCTGAGAAATAAGGGTCATAATGACCCTTTCTAAATTGAGAACAAGTGTTTGAAATTATGATAGATCTCTTCTCTTAAAGTAGTATATAAATAAATCACTTTTCTCTGTTCAGGTATAAACTACTTCAGAGTTAAGAGCTTGGAGATGAGGTAGGGGAATTCAAAATTCCTTAGCCTGGTGCTGTGTTTTTCAGCAAATAACAGCACTAACAAACCCATTGCCTTATTTTGTCTTAGTTGCTTCAATAATTGTCACTATTTACACTTACACTGTCCTTGGCTTTTTTACTGTATTAAAAACTCCATCTGGATATGAAAAGAGCTATGTTTTTTTTAGTGGTGGTGGTGTTTTTTTGTTTTGTTTTGTTTCATTTTTGTGAAGTTAAAAAAAAAAAAAAGGCAGGACCAGACACCAGTGCTTACTTCTTTTTTGAGATTATTTTTACACCAGGAACATAAAGTTCTAAGTTCAAAAAAAGTTTCTAGTGTGGCTTGTTGAAGTCATCGGAAGGCCCCCATGCCAAGAAGCATTTTTGTTCCCTAGTGAGGAAAATGAATCCTAGTGAGGAAAAAAGCTAGGGGAAAAGAAAATTAAAAAAAAAAAAAAAAAAGTGAGAAGAAAATGGGTGAGAAGGGAGGGAAGAGAAGAAAGAGAAACAAATAATAGGCTGGGAAACAAGAAGGAAGATGGGATGAAAAGGAAACATGGCAGGCGTGCTATATAAAGAGAGCAGGGACAGCCATCTGTAAATCCACCACAGTCAGAGGCTTCACTGGAGAATGAAACAAGCCAGGTTGTTCACATGTGAAGAATGCTGAATTCTAACCACGGCTACACTGAATCCTCTGAAAGAAGAAAGAGGCTGCTTTTAAGCATATTAATATTTCCAAGAAATAATCATATGTACTGCATCTACATCTTAATTTTAGCAACAGAGAATGATTATTATTTTTAATGAGTTTTCTATTTAAATTATTTCAATTTACTATATATACATAAAAAAAAAAAAAGGAATATTCAGAAATCGGTTATATTTGTATGTAGCAAGTCAGCAGCAGAATAGTCAGCATAGATATATGGACTAACTTTCAGTGAATGAAGTGACAGAAGAACAGTGAGACAACCCTGCCAAGAGCTTGAAATATGTGTTTCTGGTCTGATTTTTTATCAAAACTGGGAACTCTACTTCAAACATATTCCTCTATTCTTACATTTGATATGCTGTCATCTTTCCCAGCTGTACTCTCATAACTTGGAGGATAGGTATTCACCTTTGCTCTAAGCAATGTGTATTGAATAAAAACAGATAGTTTTTGCTGCTGTTGCTGTATCTTTGCTATTTAGTATTACTTTACCCACTTGATATTATTCAATGCAATCAGCTGGAGTTACCGACAAAGCTCTTAGGAAGAAAATAGGACAGACACAAAACAGTTTCAAAGACAAGATGTCACCAAGAAGCCCCATGAGAGCAGCAGGAGTGTAGTAACAGGGAAATGTCAACCTCAATCCAGGTGGGCTGGCAAGATCATAAGGCAAAGGTTTAAACAAGAGAGAAAGCTTGAAAGTGTCTCCTAACCCAGGAGAAAAGAGAGCTGGCCAAAATTTCTGGAAATGTTTATTTGACAAATCACTGAAGAATGGTTGCAGTGGGATTGCGATTCTTTGCTCCCAGGACCAGGGAGGCCTTTGCTGACTGTCTCAGCTACACTTGCAATGAAAGGGCAATCTTTAAGTAAGAGCTTATAGCTTAAATCATTAAATGTTTTCCTTATTTCAATGTCAGTTATGGATATTGAATATCAAATCTTCTAAATATTTTTGAGGTTCTTGACCAAGCTGCCTAGGCCACTTACTGATTTAATTTTCACTGAGCAAATAATTAATTTATTGTTCTGGTGAAACAGTTTCAGTATATTTAAAGTTCTTTGGGTTCCAGGGAGATGTGTTTTGTTTGTTTTGTTTTGTTTTGTTTTGTTTTGTTTTCAAGTATCTATGGGGCCTGTCTTATTTTCAATGCACAGGAAGTTTTCCTGGGCCAGGCCAAGAAGAATTAGACCATAAGGGACCTCACCTAGGAATGAGGTGAGAGAGTCCAGGCCTGTCAGGTGAGATATGTGACTAGGAGGGAGAGAAAAGATCTAAAGAAAGTGAACAGTGAACAAAGTATGCTGTGACTTACATTTAGATAAACTGTAGATGGACCATGCTGATCATCTCTAGAAAGAGCTAGACAGTATCACGCTGGACAGAGATTGTGTCTTGAGAGGATCAGGAAAAAACAAGCAGTTTTTTTACTAGAAGAACCCGTCGCTAGTGCTCTCTTGATTTCAGTTGTTCAACATGTATGTGTTTAACAAGCCTATTCATAAATATTAAAAATTTCCTTTGTCCCAAGTGGTTTTTAGCTTAGTTTAACTAAGTTTAGCTTAGTTTAATAGCTTAAGCACAGTGTTCAAGAATCATCAAAGAATAAGATCACTGCACTTTGTCTGGGAAATTTTAGATAAGAAAAACCTGTCAGCATTGCTAGTTTCCTATAGCAACCCTGCTAAAGTAATAGTGCTTTTGAACACTGAAAGCACAATTTGTGTTTTCTCTGCTTTGGATTAGTGCCAACCATCCAGGATATGTAACACTTTGCTCTTTTAAATGTATTAAACTATTATTGTAGAAGGAATTATGTTGATAGTTTGCTTTCTTGGAGAAGGAGACAGGAAACAAAAAAGGTGGTGTTTCTTTTTTGTTTTTTTTTTTTCAGATAGACTTCTGACATCCAGAAAACCAGAATTTGTCCAACATGAGGACTTCTCACCATAGACTGCTACTAACAATTACTTTTTTTTTCTTTTTTGTTAAAGCTTTTTGCACTTTGTTCATTTTGATGGCCATTCTGAGGGCAGCGTTATAAAAAAAAAAAAAATAAATGGTAAAGACATCTAAATCATATCATATTCTCGTAAACTGATCTTTGGGACTTGTGTGAAGGAGAAAAAAAAACTGTTAATATATGTAGAATTAATTCTGATGAATTATTCAACATGTAGGAAAATAGTGTATAATCTCTGAATAATCCTCCCATTTTAAAACCTTCAATTCTTTGGGGACTGAACAATGCTCACTGATAGTTTGGAGGACTATAATACATTCTGATATATCCTGTCTCATTCTAGTACAGGTAAATTAAAACCAAACCTGTTTCTAATTAGCTAGATGGATTACTCAAAGGACTAGGCATTCTAGGAGTGTTCAAGTTTTAGTTTCTTGTGATCTGAAGCTGATTATCTGAATATCTGAAAATTTAAGAAAATCTAGAGCAAATGTAATGGATAGTTTGAGGAAGGTTGGTAGTTGTTTTCAGAGCCATTATGAGACAGATATTCACCATGGGGTGTTTTGGCATTTAAACAAAGATGCTGTTTTTTCCCATCCATTCTGAGGAGAAGAATAAATGCCAGATTATCAGAGTTTTCACAACCTATATGAGATATAAATTCGTTGGAATATCTCTTTTCTGTTGCTTGTTTTACTTCCCCTCCCCCCCCCCAAAAAAAAAAAAAAAAAGGCAATGGCTCACTGGTATCAAAAGGCAGGTTTGGTTTGTGAGTAAACTAGGCACTTCAGAAGAGAAATCCAGTGCAATATGGTAGATTTCTGCTTCTGTTAATCTGCCAAGGTACGTGAAGGAAATTTTTGAAGGATCACAGATATAAACATGCTGCAATGGTGATGTGGTCATAAAGTGTGATATTTGATGCAGTTCTGGTAAATAGGAACTGATTACATTGTGCAGAGAACTGGTAAGACTTTTTTTTTTTTTCTGTAGTGTTGCACAGAGCTTAGGTCTTCCATCTTCTGGAGGGATTAACTAAAACTGGAATAGGCACTGAAGAAAAGGCAAAAAGAAATGGAGAGCTGTCAAGAGTGAGCAAACTGAAAAGACTTGTCTTATTTAGCATTCTTAAATGAAGGTTGAGCTGCTTGATCTTCATGCATGATTAGCAGGGTAAATAGCAGAGGCAAAGACTTATTTAAGATGAATGGTACTGGCACAAGAACAAATAAATATATACTAGTCCTGAATTTAGGACTGAGTTTAGAAATTTGTGTGAGGCTTTTGGATAGCTTTCCACTAGGTTAGTAAGACCAAGATATCTATCTACTTTCAAGATGATCAGTTTATGATGGGATCTCTGCATCAAGGATGTGAGAGATATTCTATGTTAGTGAACAAGATAAAGAGAAAGAATTGTATCTTTGGGACACCTTTATTTTTATTATGTACTCAACTGGATATATTAGGCTAGAGACGTGTTCCATAAGAGTTTGCTGTTTTATCAAAATTACCATAGGTTTACTTTTCTTGAGGTATAAAGTCTATTTTATTCATGCTGTGAGTCTACCGTACACCTTAAACCCACTCTTCTGCTCTTATTCCATGCCTCTTATGAGTGGCACTGTTGTCTGAGTGCCTTTCAGGAACATGTTAACTAATGTGATTACAATGTGTCACATAGATAATTCATTCTCTCTTTCATTCTCTTAGTCTTCAGGAAAAAGAGCAGTTGCACACGCGCACACACACACACATGAAAGCAGGTTGAAAAAAAAATGGACCTTCTCATGGTATGTTGCGGGGAGTGCTGAGATTATGCAGACTTTCATCCCATATTCCTCTCCTGAAGTCTGTGTTCCGGCCATGTGCTGAAAGAGAGGGGTACAGCAGTCTGACTGCGGTCCTCAAACTGAAGCCTGAAGAAAGGTTTGAGATACTTCAGCAATCATTAAGGGTCATGTTTTCAAAGGCAGAAGTGTCAGAGGATGCAAGCAAGCATACTGTTGTTTTTTTTCAGAAACATTTTGTTAAGCCTTTCATTTCAATCAGCTGGAATTGAGCACTGAAAATCCAGCCACTGATCTGCGTCATTCATGTATCTAACTGCAAATTTCTCCTTGAAGCCCTTGAAGACAAAGGATAAAATCAATCTGGCATGGTATTTTGTAAGGAGTGAGCAACATGAATGGAGCAATGCTTGAAAAGTTCAGATTTATTTTTTTTTTAATTATATGTTTGTATATATCTTAGTTTGATATTGCCTGTTGGTTTAACTGTAGTCTAAATGTGTTTACAGTAACCCATGTTGTGAAGAAAAGGCAATGCTTATGTTCATACCACTTGTAATCTCTCGTGAGTTTCATGTCTTTTGGGTCACTGTGAGGTGTAAAGCAGGAAATACCAAATGCATGCATTGCTAAGTCAAAAATGTTATTTGTCAAGATGGGTAACACTATCCTAGGCAGAGATAGTGCTACCATGTATGGCATCCAGAAGGCAGTGCAGAAAAGTGCTACACATTAAGAGTTAAGAAGATTAAATTCCACACTGGCTTAACCAGATCTTTAAAGAATAGTGATAATACTTAAATACATGTCAGAAGACCAATGATTGTGAGCACACTGTTTCAGACTATCAAAAATGAAACTGTCATTCCTATTTTCTGTACATTTTGGACATATAATCCACACTCGTCTGTAGCTTTGAACAGCTGTTTTAGAACTAATTTTCCAAAAAACGGTTCGAAACAAACTGATAGACTGGTAGGAAAAATCCAGTTGCTAGTCAACTGTAATAACTGCCACTATGATAAAGATTTTTGCAATGTACATGGCTTAATGGAGGATGCTACTTCCTGTGTAATGTTCAAAATTAAGTAGCACAGCTGGCAGCAGCTTCATCTGGAGCTTTTCTCAGAGACATCTGCATGTCTAACTGCAATGGCGTCTGCATACCTTCTGGGAGTATGCAGGGTTAGACTTAGAGAGACAGTAAGTGCTAGTACTTAAAACAGTAATTTGGATTGCACTGGGGAGATGTAATACTCATTGAATAAAATTAACTGAGGGGCAAAGTGTAAAAAAGTTAACTCTCTTCCTGAAGTATGAATCATTCTGTCTAAATCTGACCAGTGGCAGCATAAACTGAAGTGGTATTGTGTTTCATTAATTGTCCATTAATTGCTTTTATATTCATTGTATGGTGGACATAATTGCTATTGTTTCCATTGTGCTTGGCAAAACTCACATTATAACTGGTATTAATTGTCACCCTTTTTTTTTGGACACTCTATTAAGTTGCCAAAAATTAAATGGATTTAAATTGAATTTCTTCTACTTCCATCTCAGGTCTTGAAGTCAAGTTATTTTGGTAGGTAAACATAAAGGAAGTTTTCTGCTGTTCTGCTCCTCCCTTAAATAAAGGGTACTGTCATTTCTAATGCTGTCAAACTAGGAATGCCCCCTGTACTGTAATTTGGAGAAAACCTTTCAGAGAGGTCGAAAATGTCAAAAGTATCAAAAGACAAAAATCTCTAGATGTGAGGTGAACTTCACAGAATCACGGAATGGCTGAGGTTGGAAGGGACCTCTGGAGGCTAGGTGATCCAACCCCCCTGCTCTAGCAGGGACACCTAGAGAAGGTTGCCCAGGACCATGTCCAGGTGGCTTTTACAGATGTCCAAGGAGTGAGACTCTACAAACTCTCTGGGCAATCTGTGTCAGTGGTCCATCACCTGCACAGTAAAAAAATGCTTCCTGGTGTCTAGATGAGACCTCAGCCTCTTATCCAGGTACTGGGCACCACTGAAAATAGCTAGGCTCCATCTTCTTTGCACACTCCCTATACACATTGATAAGATCCCCCCTGAGCCTTCCTTTTTCCAGCTGAGCAGTCCCAACTCTCTCAGCATCTCCTCATAGAAAAGGTGTTCCTATTTCTTGATCATCTTGGTAGCCCTCTATTGGGATCTTTCCATTATGTCCACATCTCTGTTGTACTGGGGGGCCCACAACTGGATACAGTACTACAGGTGCAGTCTCACTAATGCTAAGTACAGAGTAAGGATTCCCTCTCCTGACCCACTGGTGATATTTTGTCAATACTTTGCCTAATGTGGCCAAGAATACCATTAGCCTTCATAGTGGTAAAGGTGTATTGCTGACTCATGTTCAACTTGGTGTCCACCAAGTCTCCTAGTTTTTGTTGTGTTTTTTTTTTTTCTGCAGAGCTTCTTTGCAGCTGGGTTGCCCCCAGCATGTACTGGTTGAGGAACCTGGTTGTTCCTCCGCAGGTGCAGGACATGACACTTCTTGTTGAACTTCATGAGATTCCTGCCAGCCCAAACAAGGTTGGCAGGAATGTTCTTGTTCTGCAGTTTCTGGTTCAACTTTTTTTAAAAGTGGAATAAAAAGAAATGACAGGTTTTCTCATTTCCTTTAATGTTAAATTATGTGCATATGCTGTATAAAGTGGTGCTTGGGCAAAGCTAACAAGCTGTGTGCAAATGTCAATGAGCCCAGAAGACAAAAAAAAAAAAAAAAAAAAGTTATAATTGAAACCTTGGTCACTTCGCAGAGTGCATTTAAGCAACATTATACACCTGAGTCAAAACATATACTAAATGAAAGTACTGTTTTTGCTTTTGAAACAAAAAAGAGAGAGTGAAAGAGAGAGCGTTATCTTTCCTTCAGCTGAGCAGAATGCCTTTGACACAAGAAAAATTATACTGTTTTCCCAAACTGGTATAAAGCACAAATTGGTCCCCATGTGTTTGTCCATCCTCATCTTTCCAAATGTGTTTAGTAGGTGATATCTTGGGACAGTCAGGTAGTTAATATATTCACTTCATTAGCCTGGAACAGCACATGGAAGACAAATTCGGGTTTTACTAAATTAATTGAAAACCCTCATTAACTTCAATGAAACCAGTGCTTGGCACCTCAGGGTGAATTGTAAATGGAGCAGCAGCTGCAAATCCAAATTTGTGTCTTCAGATTGCACACGGATTTGAGTCTATTTTGTAATTTAAAGAATCCCTGTAAAATCCAAGGGGATAGATATATCTACTATATCGCTCCAACTCTGGAAGGACATTGGTGCTGGGTGGCCCTCTATTCTAGTCAGGTAATGTTCTGGTTAATTGAAGAAACAGCAGAGCCCCTCACACTCTGATCTTGAAGAGTCATATTGTGTAGCTGAAATATTTCACACTAAACTAAATCCTCTGTGTATGTCATTGTTTTATAACCTGTGTTACCTTACTCTATGCTTATTATACTTCAGTTAATCACCTCAAGAAAACACCCTACCAATACAATAAAGGCCTCTTTAAACAATTATCTTTCATCCACCACAGTTAGCAGTTATTTGGAAGCTTGAAGTAAGCTTTTGTCCTCACTTGTATGTCTGCTAATAACAATAACAAAATAACTGCTACTTCACAGAAGGTAAAATAAAGTCTTTAAGACTTCCCAAATGCTGGATTCCTGTTGTAGCAGTTACAGATGTTATTTTACCTCTGTTTTATTATGTTCTATAATCGACGACAGATAAGCATTAAGGCAGATGTCACTACTTGGTGCAGTTAGTTACACATGTTTCCCAGTTCTTTGCCTTCACGTGCAATGTAGTATACAGTCTTGGGAAGTGCATGCTGCAGTGTGTTTGCTTTCTGTTTCATTAAACTTGGCAGTCGTGCTGGCACTTATAGAGAAAACTATATGATCAGTACTAGAGCCCGCTTTTGGCGCTGTTCTTGCAGAAGAGCCTGTTTTAGAAGCAGAATTGCTCCTGGATAATGGTCTACTGATATTGAGATGAATGAAGAAATTATACTGCCCACCTTTGGTTTCAGTCAGGTACACACAGAATATATTTATGGAGTAGAAGCTGTTCACAGCAGAGTTAATCTGGCAAATTAGTGCCTGTGCTATACTAGTCTAGGTATGAAATTCCTGTATAAAAAGCTTTATTAGAGTTGTCGTGTTCAAACAGGCATTGCATTCTCTCCTGTGAAATAGTGAGGCATAAAAGGGAATCTATCCCATGGTTCTCAGTGCTGCATTCAGCTGCATGACTTCAATTTAATTATTTCTTATTATATAGCGGAAGAGCTATTCTACTCTTCCACAACCTAGCAGATGTGATTTTAGCTCATCAGTGCAGTCAAGCCATTTCCTTCCAATCTGTAAAGTTCCGGATTTCTGTCTGCAGCCTGTCTTCCCACCAGTAAAGTGAATGTCAGTGTTAAACACTATTTTGGTGAACACTGCCTATACTGCTTCACACTGATCATAAATGTACAGGTTACTGTATGGTGGCAGAAGCATAAACTTTGTGTCTAGAAGCAAACAAAGCCTTTTAGACACCAGCAATTATGTTGCCATTTCTGGGACTGTTGCAAGCTCTGATGATAAAGGGCAAACACAGGACTACAAAACACTTGAATCACAAGAAAGTGCCCCTTTGGTTATCAGGGCATGATCCAGAAGATTTGAAAGGGGGTTATATGACCGTATCTTTGATGTGAATAAATCTATACTGAGAAAATTACCATAACATGGAGCACAGCCCTGGTGTATTATAGGAGTTTGCATTTGAGACTCAGTTTTATATATTCTAATTTTGAAGTTTTATTAGGCCCTTTGGTTTGAAATAGCTATATTCTTTATTCTCTCTCAAACACATCTCCTTTGAGGGACTGAACAGGAAAAAGACTTTATTAAAAGTCAAAATGACAGGCGGATCACAGAAGGTAAAGCCTGCAGTGCAGTGCACTTGTACATGATCCTGCATTGACGTTGTAGCTGTGGATGGACAACAGCAGAGCAGGGCTTGAGGGGTTGTCCTACTTCTCCCTGAACTACAGTTGTCCCATGGCTGCGAGGATTGCTAGCAGCAAGGGAAGCCAGCCTAGCAGGCTGGGTCCTGAGCAGGGCAAGCATCTGCAGTGCTGTGTCCCACTGCCTCCTGGCTGCTGTGTGCAAACAGCTGTCCTCAAACTACAGTGCCAATGGCAGTCCTGCTTCATTATCACCCATTCTACCTCACGGTAGTTTGTTATTATTATCTTGCCTGTGTTATGCATGGTTTGTGTTGCAGCCTCTGGTGCTTTTTACTTGCAAAGTTCTTCAGTTCTTCTCAGACTTTCTTTATTTTTATGCTTTTGAAGAGACACTCGTATCCTGCAAATACAACATTTTCTGTATAAGTAGAGATGACGCAGAAGAGAAACATTTTCTCTTTGACTTGCTCAAAAAGAAACTGAGATTTACCCTCATAATGACTTCCATAGCTTTCTCTATCACTCCTTCTCTTTCTTCTGAACTTTTAGTTAGTAAGATTGTACTGTGACTTATATTAAAGACAACATAATACAATAAAGATGGGATATTAGGTACCTTGATATATAGCCTGAAGAAGTCAAGGTCCTCCTTTATGTGGGTTGTGGTGGCAATAGAATATAGGAACTTGCTAGGAGATCCTTGAGCAAAAACTGCAGTAAAAGGTCTTCTGTCTATGCCATCATGTTCTTCATCTTGTGGTGTGTTTTTACCATGTTAAAGCAGAAGGGGCTTTTAAGCTGCAAGGAGAAAATGGAAAACCTGCTCTGCCTGGAAACTTGGTTGCATATTCAGAGTTCCTGTTTTATCAGATGATCTCTTGCATCATTACCCAGATAAAATTAAGTCCAGGATAAACAGGATGTCAAAATAAAATGCTGCAGCATTCAAGCATTACAGATGTCTGTGCAATCCATGGCATTCTTCCAGGAGCAGGACATAGACCTTTCAGGCCAAGAATGTTCTGGCCATAAGAACACCTCAATGGCGCTCGTGCCTAAAATCTCTATCACTCCAGGGCTGATACTGGGGCAAAATTATCAGTAAATTACTCTCTCCATTGGTCCCTAGTTTTTTCTTTGATATTCTTTCTTGAAACAGCAATTAATGCTGGCAGTATTAGCGGAGAATTTCCCTTGTTCTTAACATGTCCTTTGGGCACAAAGGAAAGAGGCAGCAATCTCACTTGCAAGGTTGCATTCTTGTTTTGAGAGCAAAGCATGGGTTAGTGGGTTTGTTTTTTGTTTGGTTGGTTGGTTTCGTTTGTTTGGGTTTGTTTGCTTATTTGTTTGTTTTTAGAGTGAGAAATTTACTTAATTTTCTCTTGTAGAGATATTTTGAAGAGATAGGGAAATACCTGTAACATGTAGCCTCACATCTGAGTCATATCAGGGATTTACTTAACTCTCATAATCCAGTTCATAAAGACACCCTTATTTCAGCAATCAGAGTAGGTAAGATGCTTTAGAAAATACTGGTGCTATTAAACCATCATTGGAAACTAGTTTAACAGTTCAATGTATTTAATCTCATAATGTATATTCAGTCTTCAGTCAGTTGCATTTAGAAATTAAGATTTACAGAACTTGGCAGAGAATTCTGTATAGATGTTGACAGCACTGCCAGCTTACCTGCAGAACTGAGCTTCACAGTCTGACTTGGCTTGATATCATCTCTAGATAAAATTGGGAATAAAAATGCAGAATTGATATACTGGGAAAAAAAAAATCTGGATGATAAAACCTGGAAAATACTTTGTATCATCTTTGGATTTTTTTGGTGTTTGTTTGGTTTTCGCTCTATAGTTTCTACAAACATTTTATTGGAAAGGAAGAGATTATCTGCTTATTCCCTGGAGTGCTAAGGAAGTTGCCAAACATTCATGAGAACTTTTTCTTCAGGTTGTCTTTCCTTTTGATGAAGTATGTTTTTTTTGTTTGTTTGTTTTTCCTCTTTTTTTTTTTTCTATTTTGTTTTATTTTATTTTAATTTTAGATCTATCCAACCAACTGATACTCTACTCTTGGTCAAGTTTGGCCCTGTCTTTTATACCATTTGCATTGTTGTTATAGCTGTGTAGGATACAGCAGATGTGAGCAAATGTTGAGCTGATAAATGTCCGGAGATTTGCCATGTGTTTTTATTATTCAGGCTTGTGGATGCGTCATGGGAGAGTGAAGGTTATGTACTTCATGCTTTGTCTATCTGCATTTTCAGATGCTGAAGAACAAGCCCAATTTGAAAGCTAGAAAATGACAGGATGTAGATAAAATGTTTCCCTTATATTATCCAAAATCAATTTGTTCTTTTCCCCTTTTTTTTTCCCCACTAATGTAAGAATGAAATTATGACTGATACCATTATTCTCAATGCATGTCCAAGAATCCTCACATTTTTTACAGTACATGTGTTACTGTTGGTACAAATTCATGCTGAGTATAAGAAAACCTTGTATTCTGATACTCTCAGTATCCTTCATTCTTATTCTCCAAGGCATAAAATGCCTCCTAACAGCTTCACCCTTCCACCAGCCAAGAGGCACTAATCCATATCAGTCAACTGTTTTCCACCCCAAAATTGGACAAGGAAAAAACATAGCAATTTGCCTGTGTCCACCAAGCAAATGATTGAGAACAGGTAGAAAATGGGTTTAGAGTTACTTCAGGATTATATACAACTGTCTATTAGAACAACAACTTCCTTGCAAAATTGGAAACGATAACAAAGTGCTTGGTAGAGTTTATGGAATTTTGACTGTCTTTGCTTTTAAAGTAACAAAATCTCTATATTAATTTGTCAGTCTTTTTGGTGTATTACTTCTAATGGCCTAACTGCATTTTGAATACATTTGAGCTATAAGACTGCAATGGTAGTTGTCGTGATAAAACTCCTCTTATACTTCTGGAATACTAGTGAGTAAATCTCATGCTGATACTCTGCATGTACCAAATTTTCCCTCTGCTGTGCATATCTTTTTTTCTACTTCTGCATTTTACAACACTGGAGGAGTTAATTTATAAATATAATTATACTTTTTGACACTTTTAGAATTCACAGAATCACTGAAGTCACACTGAAGATTAATAACATAATTACTGGTAAAGCTTGCTTAGCTTGCTGAAGAGGTTTTGCATCCTAGAGAATACTGTTTGAAACATTTTCTAAAGCACAGCTGAGCAACTAATTTTTAACCTGAAACATTTTCCCATACATTTTTGAGTTAATTTAACAGCCAGTCAATTTACACTAATCTAGATTAATTGCTTTTACCAAAGGAGGGAGAAAATATTTTAAAATAGGGAAAATATTACTTGATAAAATTCAGCTAACAGACATTAGGCTCTGTTCTCTCAGTATATTAAAATAATTATATAAAAAATAAAGACAGCCAAACCTCTACATTTCACAAGGAAGAAAATATGCATAAAAGCAGATAAAAATAATGAAAAGGAGATTTACTAAAAGTTATTTTTTCTTGTCCTATTACATAACTTAAATATGTTTATAATTTCCTTATATCAAACCAAAACCTAAAACACTTAAGTTCTTTTTTTGTTTTGTTTTGGTTTGGTTTGGTTTGGTTTTTGTTTTTTGTGTGTCTGGTCACATCCTTTCCATTTTGCAAGGGAAATGGTATGTCCATGACTATCCTTATACTCAGGTCTCCTTTCAAGAAGCTGAAATTAGCTGCTTGGTTTTGTGTATTGTTTTCAGTGATTTATTCATATAAATCTAAAGTTTAAAGGAATATTAACAAGTTATTACACTGTAAAATGTTTGCTAGGGATAGTTTATATATGAAAGGAATTAGTCCTGCAGTTCTGTTTGAACCTTTGCTTTTTTTGAAGCAGAGCACAAAGCTGTTCTGTGAAAGCCTTCTATGAGAGTCACCGGTCTTGTCCTGCAGGCCTCTGTGGTGCAGAGAGCATAAATCTCACTCTGATTTATGGAAATACAAATGAAATTAGTGACTATATTAGTTATTAACTCTACTATATTAGAATATACAGTACTGTTTTCAAGGTGATTACTTTTCTGTTCTTCATTCTGGTAGAGTTTTTCAGAGTTCAGTTAAACAATTTATGTTTTTAAACTGTGTCTATTTCTGTCCAGCTGTGTTTTAAATCTTACTTACTTTTTTTTTTTTTTCCATTTCACAAGACTTGGCCAATGAAAATAAGGAAGTCATCCATATGTCTGTTATAGCCTTTTTCATGAGTTGTGTTTTTTAACTCAGAGCTGCAATGTGTAGGTGCAAACATGTTTAAGTTCTAATTTGAACTAAATACATATATATATGACATCCACAGTAATAACATGGCTTTCTGAATTTTGAGAAAGTTTCCAAACAGTAGACAAAGAGAGGAACAGTAGGTAAAACCACATTAAGGAGCTAGAATACATCAGGAGTAAGTCTCTGGAGAAAATCAGTAATATGAATCTCTGCAAGAAGTTTTATAATTTAGAACTGATTTAAAAGGCAAATACTGAGCAGAGATATTTACCTGAGCTCTAACGCCCCTGCATGCCTTTTACTAGAGGGTGCTAGCTGATGCTCCAATGAAAAAAACTTTGTTGGATGAAGTTTTCAACCTTCACCCTAGGATCTGGCATTACCTGAGCAACTATCTAAATTTGGTGGCTCAGTCCCACTCCTGAATTTTCTAACTTTGACCCAAGTTTATCTCTATCAATATTTGTATTCACATTTCTTACTTCAGGGACTGAGAAAGGACCCCCAATTTGTCAGAAACTCATGTGTACTTTTAGATACTACAGAAGCTTAACAAGGAAATTGTTTTCATCCAAGCATGACGTTGATCTATAAATAAATAAACAAATAGGCAGAAATCACATTTCAAAGAAGAAAAGATTACGTTAAGTACAATTCTAGATGGTACTTTATTTGCAAGTTCTTCATTAGTTGCTCCAAAGTTTTGCTTGGCTAACAGAGACCCGTAAACTAGTTTCTTTCACCCTAGGCTGCTATGTGCAAAACTGTAGGTCAAGAGAAGATTTTAAGCACTTTGGAACAGATTATGAGGATTTCTTTGCTGGATTGTAAGTGGGCTGCTTTGTTTGCTTGTTTCTGCTGCAATAGCTTTACTGCTCGGTGTGGAAGCCATAAGACAAAAGAGAGATTTCTACAGAATAGTAGATCTGTCTTGTTCTAAAAATAAATAAATAAATAAATAAAATTAAAAAAAAAATCTTTGTAAAAAAGAAAGTAGGAGGGAAGAAACAAAACTCTAAATATGCTAGGAGAAATCTTTGTGTGTATCTGCATTTTCACTGTGATTTTTGAACAGCAGATAATGCTTTTGCTTTAACATGTTGAGTAGTAGGTCAAATAAAAACAAAACAGCTGACATAGATTATTATAAAATGTCTGTTTGGATGCAGTTATTATACTTCTCTGGTGAGAACACAGCTCCCACATCTGAATGCCTGTATATATTTTTACAGTTCTGAAGTTTTCTGTGGGCACAGGTGCAGGCAGTGTCCCCGTGCCACCTGGCCCATGTCTTCTCCCTGCTTGCTGGGGTGACCTGCTGGGTGTAGTCTTGCAGGTCAGGCTTCCTGTAATGTGACAAGCAAAACTCTGTGGTTTCCCCCTGAAAGGGCAGGAGCACAGGGAGAACTTGCACGGGGATCCTGATAAGTAGGAGCTCTTGAAAGGCCTCCTGGAAGGCCTCATTTACCTTATTAAGAGTTGACCCAGAGCCTGCCAAAATCCAGAGTTTGAGTCTGTTCTTAAATCTGGGTGAGTGTCTTCTTGGTTGAAAGTGTAACTGGTATAGTATCGATGCACTTTATTGAGCTAAATCGCAGAAACAGAAGTAAATGCAAAGATTTCTTTTTCTGGGTTTTTTGTTTGTTTGTTTCTAGTTTCTAATTAAAATGTTTAGTTTTCAGAAACTTCCTTATTTGTGTTCTGCAGTTATACTGCTGAGTAAGAAACAGGGGGTCTTTGGAAAGAACTGAGTACATTAGTTTTAGCTAACTGAATCTGAAAAGCAGAGCACGTGGTCTTTTGGCCTTGTTCTGAGAGCAACTCAGCCAGCATTTTGGACAGAAAGTTCTCTGAATATCAGACCCAGGAAAAAAATGTCACAGATTATTAGAAATGGGATAGATGGGAGCGGGCTTTACTGGAAACACTGGCTAAGCTTACGTTGTAATTGGTGTGCTGAAGCAGTAAACAGCTGCTGATCCTGTGATCTTTCTGGTGAAAAACAAGCATTTGTTGTAGTTATTTTTCAGATGTATGTTGTTGTTTGCATGGCATTTCAAGTGTCCTGCTTGGTATTTATATTATTAGCTCAGTGTTCTACATTACAATAAATGTGTTTACTTATTACAGAAGTACTGACCCTTAAAACATCTGCTTCTCAGCTGAACATCCACAGCTCAGTGGGTGTGGGTAGCTTCTGTTAGCCACTCTTTCATAATATTTTGCAGTCTTTGGCAAGCACTTTGAGTCAGATTCTGACCTCAGATGCACTCCTGTACAATGGGAATAGCTGCACTTGAGTCAACAGCATTCTTCTAGTTTTATGTCAGTGCTAACTGAGGTCAGAGGATGTCGCAGTGAGTGGGCCACAATCTAATTTTTGCCCGGTGGAGTTCTTTACTCAAAAGACATAAACTGGTGGCTTCAGATTGATGTCAAAGTAGCTCGTACTTTTCTAGAGACTGATAACAAACAATATGGCAGAAGGTTAATCAAGTTATCTTGAGGAAAAAAATGGTTCTGTGTCTATCAACAGCAGCACGAGAGACTCAAATGCAGCCTGAAGGTTTTTGAAGAGTGATGGCTGACCAGAGGAGCATGCCTTTCAGTCCTGTGCTATCTCTGGCCTCTACCAATACCCAAGAAATGTCTCAGAATTCCTCCACCTTTAGGAGAGGAGGAAAGGTCTTCAATTGTTTCATAACCTGGGAGATAGACTGGGGACAACTCTTATCATAATTTCATACAGTGGGAAGAAGACTATATTGAAATCTCTGTGGTTGTTGTAAGAAATAGGGAAACGATCATTTAAGTGCTTTGGCATCTTAGTATAAAGTTACAATTTTCCTGCTTCCCCTTATTTCCAACCTTTTCTTAGGTAAGTATTTTTCAGCCTGGTATCCCTTTTTCCCATCCCAAGCAATTTGTCCGTGGTTTGTGATCCATGGCTTCTCTGCACTTCGTGCCTGCAGTCCTTCTCTTCCATCACCATCTGCCTGTTCCAAAGCCAGGGAAAGAGAAGCCACATCTCAGGCCTCCCCCTCTCCTGGTTCGCTGCTGCCTCCTCTGCCACTAGGCCATGTGAGAGGGGGAAGATGCTCAGAATTCAGAAAACACAACATTAGCAGGCAAGATGTCATCAGTATTCTACTGGTTGTGATTAAATGTGATTAAAATATTATGAGGAACCACTCATCCTCTGCAGCTTATCTCAGAGCACAGCCTTTAGCATATCCTTAACTCTTTATGCAGTAAGAGGAAGGATGGGATCGATGGTCTTTTTCTTCCATGCTTGCAGGGCATCTACCACCCTGGGTCTTGTCAACAGCAAAGGAACTTAGCCATTATGATCATACAAGCAAGTAATAATAACACCAAGCAACCCTAGTCCATGCAGGTTGATATCAGCTGGAATTCTGTAGTGGAAAGGGTCCAAAAGTAAAGATGTGGGATGAACTTAATATACACACCATCCCCTAGAGGCTTGTACTGCAGCTTGCAGATGGGTTAATTGAACAGTCCTTTTCCATAATTGTCTGCCCTTATGGATACCATCTAGTAATCACTACCATAACAATACAAGCTGGAATTCGTTTGTAAGATGAGTCATGGCTTAAACAATATTGGTGATATATTTTAGAAAACAAGTCTTACTCTAAAATAGGAAAATATATTGCAAAACTGTTTAGCAGCATATCCTTTGTAGATTGCTGGGAAAATTAAGCAATTCTGCATTTCTATTCATTGCTTTATCACCACCAAACTCTGTTTGTTTCCCAAGTGTGTTTTATTACCCCTTTTAAATGGATTATACCATTACATTTTTCTAGTACATAGATTAAATTTTGACAACACTGTTTACATGAATGGAATGGGCTCTCCTGAATAACTTCAGGTTGTACAAAGTGTTTAAGCTAGATAATGGCTTTCCAAATCTAAATGCAGCGAAAGTTGGCCTGTGCAATATATGGAAACCTCTTGATATGGTTAATTTGACGTAACAGTAAACCATATTCACACCCTGAATGAAACCACTTGCTAATGAAAAGTAATCAATGTTTCATCTGCAGATTCTTTTTGATGTGGATGATAGTTTTGATATTTCCAGGCTGTAGTGTTTAGTATGCTTCCATGCATAAAGGAGAAAAACTCTTGATAAAGCTATTCTGATGTTGTTGATGTCCTGTGGAAACTGGTGATAGAGCATGGAGAATGCAGCAACAGATGGCGTAGCCCCACACGAGGTCACTAAGCTGTGGAAATACAAAACTGCCAATCTTGAAATTGAAAACAGGTGGCAAAAATTTCACTTGGAGACTTGGCATCTGTAAGTAATCAGTTACTGTAAGAGCCTTGGTCAGGCACAAATTAACTTCATTGCTGATTGCATTTTCAATAAGTAAAGGAGAAAGCAGCTGTATTTATTTAGAATCACAATACAGGGTAGAACTAAACAGAAAGTATTTGGAACCATTTCAGTTGGGGGGGGGGGGGGGGTAGGGGGACATTAGCATTTTTTCTTTTTTTTCCCCCTAGTATTTTGTTTGAGAAAACATGTTTTACAACAACTACTGGGATCAAGGATTCTTCTTAGAATTTTAAGTCTGTTTCTCACAATTGCTTCCCACTTCTAAAAAATGTAAATAAATAAACAAACACAGGACATCTGCATTTGATTTGGGGAGATTTAATTTCCAATAAGGAACTACAAAAGTCATTTTGACTACAACTGAACTATACTAACAGGGCATGTTGTGTTTTTGAACTTTGTTCTTTCAGGCAAACCCTCCTCCTTTCCACAAATAGTAGCTGCTGAACTGAAAATGAAGGTGCGTGACAGTGACCCCACTGATGACTTCCCTAGCAATTATAGGGACTTTCAGAGCAGGCAATGTGTCAGTGGGTGCTGTTGTGAGGAAATAAAGATTAACTGGGTTACTTGTATGTCAAGTTGAAGTTTTGAACAGTTTCAAAACATGTAGACAGAATTTGTTAATAAGTTGGTATTGTAACAGAAATTATTGTATTGGCAGTCAGCCTACCCAAAATGTACATGTATACATAATACACAAAGGGGGAAATAATCTTTTGTTGTTGATCACCTAGAATATTCCAAGTTTAAAGGATTTCAAGTTTGTCAGTGGAAAAAAAATGGTTTTGTCCAAGGTGTAAATTAATCCAGTAATGTTAGAGCCAGAGCAACCTTCAGAACTGCAGTATTCAAGAGGATTTAAGAATAGGTGAGGTGATCTCCTCAACCTGATGTATATGAGGTATATACATTTGTGAGAAGGTAGCAGTACCTGTTTCCAGTAATGTGAGAGTCCATTACAGCTGAGTTCAACTCTGTTTTCCGAGGCTGGATGTCTCAGAGAGACTCCCATCTCCAGTGAGCCACCATGCCATACAGGACATGGTTTGACATCAAAAGGACACTGAACATCAATAAGTCCACTGAAATCATTAGATCATCAGGAAGTTACACACTCATATTTTCCTATTCCAGAGGGTATGATTATAATTCTAAGTTTTAAAGTGTGTATGAATAGTTCTATAACATCAGGAAGAAACTAGCTTACTTAATGAGAAGAACCAGAAGATGAAGAGTTGGTGGATGTCTGTGGGGACATCCTTCAGGATGGAATGATGCTCAGAAAGTGCTAGTAGGTCACCCCACAAAAATTATGCCTCTTTATGAACCTTAAGTTAGGTACCTATAATATGTGAAAGTCTCATTCATGGTGTGGCCAAAGTGTCTGGTAATATAAAACATTCACAAATTCATGTTTCAACAGAGATGTTGCCTCGTGGGCCTAATTCACAGCCCATTTGTCATTACATAGATCATTACCATTTTTCTGCCAACAGAATACTATTCCTGTGACAATTGCATCAATTGCTCACATGGAACAATAAATATCATATATTCTTAATGTGAGTTTAACTTTTTAAATATGGTTTAATAGCTGAATACAGAGTAAGCAGCATCCTAGGACTATCTAGCTCTCTGCAGACCACCAGCAAGTATTCTGTGAACCACTGCAATGTACAATATATGTCTTCCAGATCATTTTGTGATATTTAAAAATATCAATTTCTTGAATATATAGTGCATCTTGCAGTAGAAGAATGCTAGAACTCTGTCTTTATGAGTTTTCTAAAGCCTAAGTTCTCTAAGGCAATGCAAGCCTTCTCCATGACTACAAGATTTATGGTATTGCTGCTATATGTTAGATATTATGTTAGAGATTCAATTTACAAACATTTGAGTACCAACGTATTACAGATCTGCATGAGATTGTTTGAATTGGTGTTTGTGAAATCACTGGTATTTAAAACTTAAGCTGCGAAACAATTTATTGAGAAGGCCACATTCCCTTTGGAGAAGCCGTATTAACGACACTGAAAATTTTCTCCCCCAGAAGAAAAACCTCTCTGTCGTTTTAGGCAGCTTTCAGTCTCCTTACTTCAGCAAAACTGCCGGGGGTAATAAAGTAAATTGTTGGTTTTCCCTTCTTACTGTATTTATAGTAGAGGAAGAGGATGAATGGGCTGTCTTTTATTACTTTTCTCCCCCAGGAATTAATAAGTGATATATGCTTTCATCCTTTTATTTATTTATTTTTATTATTTTTTTTATAAACAGATGAGAGATGGTTAGAGATTGTTTAGCTAAATCATGTAAAGGCAAGCATACACTATGTGGAAAATCTGCAGTTCTTGGCATAACCAGGCAGAACTGGAGATTAATTTGGGGCAGAAGTTGTGAGCTTTTGGTTTGCCATTAATGGAAAAGAGAAAATGGCCACTAGGAGTCATGAAATTGTGTTTAGCTAAGGAGTTGGATTCGAAAATCCTTGTGGGTGCTTTCCAACTCAGGTTATTCTATGATTCTAAATAACAGTCATTTGAAAGGCCCTGGTTCATGGCAGTGTCAGTGGTTTTAGTGGCTCATTCAGAGCCAAGCAATGTGCCCAAATGCACCAAACTATGAAAAACTTCTACATGACTTGACATAAAACTAGAAAACCTAGAAGTGATACGTATGCTACATAAGCAGATTAGTCTTTGAAGCAAGAGGGTATTTGCTGTCAACATGGATTAGTTTTTAATAAACTCTTCTTCCCAAATTTACTTAAGGTTACAGATGTGATAAAGAACATGAGCACCAGCAAACTCTATGCTGTCATGACAAATTTGTAGGTTTCTAATTCCTAGGTGGAATTAATGCCTTGTTTTACTTGTTCACCATTAATACTTAAACCCCAGACACCCATTTGTGGGTGTGGGAATTACCTGAAAATGAGAAACAAAAAGAAGCGAAGCCCATTGCATTCTGAAATCCTGCTTCCTGCTGAGACTGCGAGAAATAAATAAATAAATAAAGCAAGCTCTGTTTGCCTTCTAAGATGGCAAGATGTGTCTTGCATTCACATAGTATCCTGGTGGTTAAGGCACTCCTGGGAAGTGGAACAGAGAGTTCAAGGATCCCTTTACCCTGGAGGAGGTCTTCCATCTCCTAGTAAGGTGTTCTGCTTTAGAAGTTGTTTCAGAAAGTATTAAAATCTAATTGCAACAGGAAAGGGGGCAGGAAGGACAGTTTATATAACCTGCAGGGACTGTTATTAGCCCTGCTTTAAGAAGAAAATAATTTATTTGGCATTTTGAGAGACATTGCAGTGAGCATGTACTTTCTAAATGCAGAAGGAAGGAGCGAGTGAGCTGCTCACTCAAGCAGGGAAGAAAGGTGGCCAAGTCGGCTCTTGGTCAGGTGGGGGTGCCAGATTCCTTTACTGACTGAGCCTGCCTGGATCCCTTACTGTTAGATAGCTCTGTCCTTACTTTTTATCTGAGGAGAAAATACCATAGACCAGGCTTGATGACTGTAGTGGGTTTGGAAGTGATAGGTATGTGGGACATACAGCTCACAGAGAGCCAGCCTGTAAAAGCTTAGCAGTCACTTATCCAGGACACCTAGACTTCCAGAAAATGGTAGCTGATCCCTCCCTCTATAACTGACATGAAATTACGTACTGTAGTGACCAGGCTGTTTCTCTGCATGAGTAAATGAGGTGTGCATGTTAAGGAAAGCAGTCAGCATTCAGCAAGAAAACAGATTAATTTAACATGAACTATTTAATGGAGTGGAACTGACAGCCCTGTGGAAGATGAGCAGTCCTAGGGATTGTTTACGTCCCATTTAAATTCATCAGTTTGACAATTGCTTGAGACGTAAGTGGTTTGACAGTGTGAATACAGGTGGTACTGAAGCAGAGCTTGTGTCCTGCTTCTTCTCTGCATTGAGCTAATTATGAACAAAACTAAAATAATTATGAATATTTTCATCAGTAATTTAAATATGATTGCTACTGTCATATTCTGTCCAGGAATCAGGTAAACCTTTGGATTGTACTCTTGCACTGAATGAAGTCTAGCAGTTGTTGAATCATTTCTCCACTGCAATATGTAAAGGGTTGTTTCCAAACCTTACTGTGGCTTCTGTGGCTCTGGATGGGCAGTCAGCCAGTCTGTGGGCTAAAACCTTGGCAACAAGCTGCATTAATGTAGAAATATAAGAGTGCTGTAAAAGATGCCTTTTCATGCAACTGGCTGGTGCTTTACTGTCATTGAGTCTCAAGGACGGGGTATGGGGAACCAAAGCTGACTGTTGGCACTGTGCTTGATTTGGAAAGGGAAAAAAAATAGCATATTAAGGCAGCATTTAATATGTGCTTGTGAGGACTAAAATCTGCAGTGGGAAGAATGAGAAGAAAAAAGAGGGTGATTTTTCAAGTATATTTTATGGATATATTATCAGTCTCTGTCTAACAAAATTGGCCACATCTCATTTGACTTCTTTTCCCAAATTGCTCCGGACATGGAGGTGTTCTGTCTTTGATTAATGAGCCAGAAGGTGGTGAACATTCAAGTACCATTGTGTCCAATAACTTTTAAAACCCACAATATTCACTCTTATTTCCAGACATTGTTCCCTCTTTCTTCTTTGAATTTGCCTTCTAACCAGTGATAATAAATAACCAGAGCAAGCGCCGAGTAGAAGTGTTAATGCTATGTGCCATGGTGATTACCCAAGAAGAAAACAAGCCTTCCTTTCAAGAGGGCCTCTTCACACAGAGCCAGCCCTTCAGTTCTCTCAATGCATTGGGCAGTGTTTGAATACATCTAAGTTACTGAGTCTACCGAGTCTGAGCCCCTCTAAGCTCAGCTCTATTTGCAAAATAAGGCCTTCCAAAACATTTAAGCATACCTGCATTTTTTAAGAAATGTACTGGCCTTTCTTGTATATGTTGCTTCTATAGATTCTTACTGAAAGTAAGGTACTCCTGAAAAGTAAAACATGCTCTTCAAGTGATGATCATAAAACATCGATCTTCACACATTACGTAGTCCTATCTTCCACTTAGAAAGCACAGGCACAGCAGAGAGAGTTGTAAATCTGTCTTTTCTTAAGTGAAGCTTGTCATTTGAACTGTTTCATCCCTGTGTAGCTTCTAAAACACCATGTGCTTTGTAGCACGGGAGTATCAGTCTCTGCCTCCTGGTTAAGAAAACAGATGAAACACATGTACATGGCATGTTAGCAAACCACCCCTGTGGGAGCACTGCAAAGCTGTTAATGTTTTTTCTTGGGAATGTTGTGGTAGAATTGGAAGGTGTACAATAAAGAAAAAACTCACATTTATTCAGTCTTTTTGCAGAACACGGCTATCCAAATAACTAATCTCCATGTAAATTATTTGTGTTAAAGGAGGATGCCAGCAATGGAATCCGTTCATTTTATCAAAGCATGACGGAAATGCATGTAAGCAGTGCCATTTGTAAAATATGTTAACAATTATACTTGTTTATTTGTAAATTCTAAAAACCATTTAGAAGAGTCAAGTCCTTCCAGTCCTGTTGGTTGGTTAAAAACTGCAACATTGTGTGCAGTGATGGAAAACACACTCTTCCTGCACTTTACCCCAAGTATCCAATCTACTGTATTAGTCTGTCAGTATTCTGGGAGAAGAGAGAGGAAATATTCAATACTCCATATATTGGGCAGTTCAATTAAACATTTGCTAGATAATTTAATTGCTTTGACAAATTTGAAGATTGATGCAATATTTTCTCTTCTGTTTCTCCAGTACCTCTGCCAGTTTTCAAATGAATTATTTCTCTTCTGCCAAAGAATGTCTTTCTATCATTCTTACTGGCTTAATTCTTATTTTTATGTCTCTACTTCTTGATAGGTTTGATACAGCTGTTCTTTGACTCTAAACATATATCTACAACAATTCCTCCTTGATGTATGATTTATTTATATATTTTGTTCCCACACCAAGTCTAGCAATGCAAATTTTTACAGCCAGAGCTTAAGAACAGTCTCAGATCTAAAGTCCTCCCATTAGCATGCTAGAAACATGAAGTTTTTCTCCAGCAGATCACCTCATGAAGCCAAAATGATTTTTTTTTCCTGAAAAGGAACTGAAGACATTTAGATCCATTTTAATTTCAGTGACAAAATCAATCTTTGTTTGATAAGACCGAAAATAGTTTACCTGTGCACAGTAACAGAGAGTTTGGAAGAAATAAACAATGGCATTTAGTAATAAAATAATACATAGCTCTAATCTAACACTTGCCACCAGTAATACAGAATATGTTTTACAGAGAAAGCCAGTATCGTTATCTGAATCTTACAGATAGCAAAATTGACCTATTATGCAACAATACTATAAAAATTAAGTAATCCAGGATTCCACAGTACATTTTGCTTCCTTTTGTAGTTTCAGTGTCTATTTATATTTAATAGATTTACTCAGATTTCTCTTGTTCCTCCTGAAAAGTTGAAAGGTGGCAAGTCTTACATAGAGCCATATTTTTGTTACTGAGTTACTGAACCAGGCCAGATTTCCACTCTTGAGTCTTTACTGTTTAAAATCACTATTTCAGGAGTCCTGAAAAATACCTATTTAATACATATGGATGAAAGTGTAAGGCAAAAGATTTTCTTTCTTTAAAGTTTTGAATTAATCTTTTGGGACAAACAGTACAGAAATTAGGGAACTGGATAAATGTATAGATAAATTTATGTTGAGCAGTAGTTGTGGGTTGAGGATGAAGAGGCAGTGAAACAAGTTTCAAGCTTTTCTTTTAAAAAATTATCACTGTCATTTCTTGGCCATGCCATCTCTACAGAACTGGCCTCAAGAACAAAACTCTGTAAGGATAATTCAGTGTATTTGTAAAGCCAAGAAAATTTGGTCAGAAATGTCTTGATAATTTTAAAGTACTAACATCTAATGTATTTCTCAATCACTGCTGACCTAAGCATGTAGCTCCGCCACATAAGCCCAGTGAGACTGTCTTATTTTTCCTGACCTTTAGAACAATTCTGTTTTTGAAAACACCCTCTTACTACTTCTTCTTTGTCTTGACACCACAGTGTAGTCAGTGCTGACATTAAGCCTTCACTTTTTGTTAAATGAATTCATTAATTCCTCAAATGATCAGTCTATTTACCTGCTGCTGGCATAATCTCTGTAAATCCTGAATCACTGTTGGTCCAGAAGAACTTAATGTGCAGAAAATGAAAGAAGATATACAATTTCTTTATTTAATCCGTAGTGGAAATGAAGAGGGTTAAATTTTAAATTCTGTCTGAAATCAGTTTGTGAGTTTTAGTAGTGAGCTGGAGTAAAGCACAAGCTATATCTCCAGAAGCAGTTGTAAATTTTTACTTTTCCATCTTCGAAAACTGTCCCTTACCACAAGAGTGGAAGAAAAGTCATACAACATATTCCTTTGGCTTTTATAATGTCAGATACTATATCATTCCCCACTACACATTTCTGGGCAATCACAATTGTTTGTTGATTTTCCAGATTTCCAAATCCCGAGCTCTGTGAAACGACCAATACCACAAACCGCTTCCTTTCTACCAATGTAAGGGAGGCCAAGGGAACTGAGGACACAGCAGGAGAAATGTTTCATGTTCCAGTTGCTCTGGAGCTGTGTTGCATGATCTGCCTCATTTTGAAGTGTTTGGGTTTATTTGCATTCTGAACAGCAGCAGTATTTGTGCAGACTGTATTTTGGCCAGTGGCCACAGGTTCACTAAGAAGGGAATTAGGAGCAAGTAAGGAGTTTAAGAGTTTGTCTCTATTTGCAGAAAATAAATAAATAAATAAATAGTTAACAAGGTGATTACAGTTGTTTGGGCTCTCCTGATATGGGAGGAGAGGAAAACCTCGGCTTGCATGTCCATCAATATTTGTTGCACCAGATAAACTGTTATTCCATCTTTCTTCTCTGATTTCTACTGTGCCAGGTTGCCAGGTTGCTGAGATTTTAACCTCTGGCTGCATAATCATGTTGTGCACACATGTATGTTCAAGTAGCTCCACCATGGTGATATTTGAGCCTTGTTTTCCTGGTGGTGCCAGGTTTGCTTGTGCCACCAAACCAATGGAGTTGCCTTTGGTGTGAGCGCTGATACTGATCCCTGTGCCTGCCTCCAGGTCAGCCTGACAGGGTTGCCCATGATGCCAGCTATCCCCTGCTGCTTCTGCAGTACCAGTGCATGACAGGCCAGTTGAGGGCTCACTGACGTTGTCTTGGCCAGAGCAGTCCCTGGGATTGCCACTCTGCCTCTACACACAGCAAAAAGCCAATCAGTCTGTGCTAATCCATTTTTCAAGCAATGGGCTTGCAACTCTCTTAGCTTCTGGCTTTCCTTCGGGCTAAAACTGAAGATAACCCTATACCAAAATTGCACTTGCCTTGCTTGCTGGGAAGAACATAAATTAGCAAAACTAAGTGGTTTGGCACATCCAAGGTATTTGCTCTTTTCTCCCTGGAAAACTCATGTAAAAGGACTTACAGACATATGCTGCAGTTTGGATTATAAATGACTCTGTCATTTTTGTATGCTTTTCTCCACTGCCCAGAGACAGAAATTAGTCCTAATGATGGGACTGCAAAATGGTCAGTCTAATATTTTTCACTCCATTTTTATCAGCTACATGCATGTGCACATTGGTGCACATCTTCTAGCAAAATGGACTACTTAACCTGGTTAAACCTAAATCTAGATGAGAAGCTGACCCACCAGGGAGCTGGTATCTTCGGGCTATTTGAAAGATGCCTCTTTCAAAAGAAAAGATGCCTCCAAACTGGAACTGTGAGATCGATGTGTTGGAGACAGCTCTAAATGCTCATGTCTGATGTTGGCAATTATACTGTAATCCAGTTATTGACTAGAGAAATAAGCCTTTATAAAACTTGTAACTGATATTTTTAAATAAGGTAGAGTTGGTATTAGCATTCTCTGGAAAACCTTTGAACCTAGGTTGGAAAAGGAAGAATTTGCATATAAATAGAATATTGTAGAGAGATCTCCATTTCTTTTAACAGGACAATATTTTTGTTGAAATTTTTACTTTTTGCTGCTTTCTACACAAATAATTTTGTGGTTTAGTGAGGGATTGTGATATAGTGATTATAATATTGTTGTGATTAGTGAGGTTTGGGCAGAAGATGCATAGTTTATAAGTGAATTAATATTTTGACTTAATTTCTGAGATGTTTATAATAAGAAAATCTGAGATGATTTAAAGCATGTTAACTCTGTTTTTCTATGCTGGAGTTCGATATTCCACAAGAAAAAACAAATTCAAGTAAGAAAGTAAGAGAACAGATATGCTTCCTTTTACTCTATGTGCAAACTTAATATGTGATAAATATCCATCTAGGCACACTTGTGTGTTTACGTTACTAATAATTATTGGAAGTGCTAATGGGAATGTAGACATGAGACCTTCTTGAATGGTGTGCAAACATCAAGAAATGTTAGTCATACTGAATGTAAAGTAAAAATGCAAGAAAGAAGAATCCCAGCACTGTTCAATGCACCCAGAGGGACAAATTTTCTTCTATTTCGGTGAGATTAGGAGGGTTCCTTCTGTAATGCAAAATTGCACACTGGAAAGGAGGAGAGGAAAATGAGAACTGGGAAGTATTACTTTGAGTAAGTTTAAATCTAAAACTGTACTAGGACATTTTTAGGGATCTCTAGCTGATAAAAAAGTTGAGGGCCAGTGTTAAAAACGTCATTGTATGTATAGTAAAGACCAAAACTACAGGAAGTGAAGCTATATTGAAGTCACAGCAGCAGTGAGAAAAGTAAGACTTAAGACACTCCTTACTTAAGCTAAGAGAAAACTCTTTACTTTCGCATTTCCTAATTGGAGAAGCTACTTATGTTGTGCATTGTACACTGAAGTTAGATTTCCTGACCCTTTTCCAGTAAAAGTAACTGATAGGCACTAATAGCATTCTTTTGAATTTTTTTGTGCATTCCATTTAGTCCAGCTCCCTGACCTGATCCACCTGAAAGCTCTAGAAGATATCACATTAGTAATAGTACAGCTGTGGAGTTTTAAATTACATGAGAACTACAGAAGTATGGCTTCTCTATTTGTTGTTTAATAAGGATGCTGAGCAGTACACAAATTAAATTTGCCATGGCTGGATATCTAAGCCTACTAGAGCTTTTTCTTTTGTAAGGAAAAGCTAAACCAGAATCATAGAATGGTTTGGATTGGAGGGGACCTTAAAAAAACTTCCAGTTCCAACCCCCTGCTATGGGCAGGGACACCTCAAGTCCTCAAAGTTGCTCAAAGCCCCATCCAACTTGGCCTTGAACGCTTCTAGGGATGGGGCATCCACTGCTTCTCCCGGCGGCCTGTTCCAGTGCCTTACCACCTCAAGAGTAAAGAATTTCTTCCCAATGTCTAATCTATCTTCTTTTAGTTTAAAAATATTAGTCTTTGTAATCACTACACTCCCTGACAAAGAGCCTGTCCCCAGCTTTCCTGTAGGCCCCCTTTAGGTACTGGAAGGCCTTTTTAAGGTCTCCCCACACCAGCCATCTCTTCTTCAGCCTTTACATCCCCAGCTCTCTCAGCCTGTCTTCATAGAAGAGGTACTCTATCCCTCTAATCATTTCATGGTCCTCCTCTTGACTCATTTAATATGTCCATGTCCTTCTTGTGCTGGAGGCCCCAGAACTGAATGCAGTAGTGCAGGTGTGGTCTCACAAGAGCAGAGTAGAGGGGGAGGATCACTTCCGTTGACCTACTGGCCACGCTTCTTTTGATTGCAACCCAAGGTACAGTTGGCTTTCTGGGCTGCAAGTGCACATTGCTGGCTCATGTTCAGTTTTTCATCCACTACCACCTCCAAGTCCTTCTCTGCAGGGTTTCAGAGGCAATCAAGTCCATCTTCATTTTCTGTGGTTTCTTTTCAAAGTGATTTTGTCTCCCTATCTCAGAAAGCAGTGGGTTGCAATAAAGGATTATACACTGCGTTGTTAGCATGAATGTAATTATGTTTTACTGTTCCAAAGTAATATAAAGTGTCTGCTCCTGCAGGATGCAGATGTGCATGAGACATGTAAGAGCCTAGTAGCTGTTAACCATTATATGCTTTCCATTCTGGTTACCATCAGTATTCCCTAGATTCACATGTCACTGTTTAAACCTAGTTGTGAAAACAACTTAAAGTCTACTTAGAATGTGTTCAATATAGGAAAAAAAAAAAAAAAAAAAAAAGCACACATCAAATGATATCTTTTTTTTCCTTTTAAATCTTCTTACTGTAATGGCTTCAAAATCTTGATACTGGTTAGGTTTCCCATGATGACTGATATCACCTTTTGCTGGTCAAATTTCTCTCTCCCTTTTCTCATTGCCCGGCATCTCCAATTTGGACTGCAAACCTTCTCTGAGACACTCATTATCTCTTCTCTTGCTCTGTTTATATCCAGTTAGCAATAAATTCATGAGTTCCACTCATGTCATGAGTGGAACTGACATGACAAGTGGCAAAACAAATCCATATAACCTGATAGTTTATAAATTTGATCTGCATCTTAAGTTGTTTTGCTAATGTAGCTGGAGAATATGAATGAAGCTGGAATTAGACAAGATTTCCTCTATGTTGATATATATAAATCAGAGTTACAGTACTGTTACCAGTGGACTCAGACCCCTGACTTTAACAATAACATTTTAATTACCAGTATGAATATGTTAATAATTAAAAAATGAAAGTAAATCAGACAAGGAAAACAAAACAAAGAAACAAAAAACAACAACAAAACAACAAGAACAACAACAAAACTGCAGCAGTTATACTTGTGATGAAGATAAAGTTCTACAAGTGTTGTTATGTGCTCTTTGGGACCATTATAATGACGAAAAATAATTGTTGAATAAAAAGAGTTTGCAGAGGGAAAAGTCTAAATTCAGATCATTGATAAAATACTTGTGTAAGAAAATTACCAGTATGTTATTTCCCTGCCTTAGTACCTGTTATTATTGATACTAAGGCTGTATTCAACATGGGTTTTAGTTGCTATTTATTGTAAGAGTTCAAGAAATGTTATTATTTTAGGTGTTATTTGCTGTTCGGAGCACACAATACAACAGCAGTCATTTCGGCACTGTGATCCATATCTGCCATTCAGTACTCTATTACTATTAATCCCTGACTTCTTTTCTCACCCCTGCTTGGTGAAAGTAGAATCATCCTAGGTGTCATTCTCGCATACAATTTTAAAATTCTCGTAACAGTCTCAGCCAAGTTTTAAAAATAAAATGCCATGATGTGGTCTTTTGTTGTTTTTAAAACTACGATTCAAATTGACACAAGAGTTAGTGCAATGTCACTGCGGGATGTTTTTCCAAATCATATTATTTATGAAGTTTTCTAAAAAATTATCCAATCATTATCATTTCATATAGAAAGTCAAGCATATCTTTCATTTCTCTTCTAAATTAAGGTCAGAAAGATGGAATCAGTACTATGAATCCGGTGCTGCAGAAAAGTGTCTCTATACTATACAGCTGTTCATAGGCAGAGAGTTTAAACTGGGAATTCTTACAAGTGTGATTGATTTTACTGTGATTCTGTGCATTCAGTATATGAAGACTCTGCCTGGAGTATGCTTTAAAGGAATGTTCGTGTTTTGAGGAGTCTGCAACTTCATGCCTCCAGTTTTCATAACTTACAGAAAAATTTGTTGGTTTCTTGTCTTTACTAATAAAATGGTTGCAGAAGAAATAGATTACTGAGACAGGCTATAGAAAGTTATTTAACCTAAAGAAGTATGATGGCATTTTTTATTCCTTGATGAATAAATTTGTGTACTCGATATATGATTTTGCTGGCATTTGAGCTGTGGCAGATTTAGAAAGATGATATTATATTTTGCAAGCAATCTGTTGAATAGAGGTTTCAATATGTATTTCTGGACTCTTCAAAAAAAAATTATTGTTGATTATGGTGCATTTATGAAATTAGTCAAATTGCAGAGTTGGCCTAAATATGTGCAATCATGAAATGTAATTAACACATGTTTTCCAGAAATGCAGTTCTGAAATTCTCATGTGCTGAAACATCCCACAAACTTTTGTTTGACCTCATGGAAGAGGGGGGAAAAAAAAAAAAGTGTCAGATTATTTACCTACTTGCCTTTTTTGTTTCAAAATAGGGTTTCTTTTCTTTCCCCTATATTGACAATGCTGTCCATAAAATTTTGAATGCTTCTTTTTCTTGTAGAGTGAGATCTAGATCTTCTTTCTAAATAAAGCTTTATGCAGACAAGACTTCCTACTAAATCAAAGCTGTCTCACTTGTCAAGTTCTGCTATTTCATTTTGGTTTTTTTTACTTACAATTTCTTCCTTTTTGTGTAAGGGCATGGCAAAGCAGAGACCCTCTGACCCCACCACAGTTTGATGGCTTCTTTTTCAGAATGTCTTCCATATAAATCCCAATCCATCCTTACGATCCATAAGAACTGCATGTGAAATTCACAATATTGATATAGACAAACTTCTCTACTACTCAGTTGTCAACTTTCAGCATTGATTTATATTAATGATATAACTATTAAGCAGTTCACAGTATTTTTCTAGTACAGGACACTTATCTTCCCACCAAAAAAAAAAACTTGGAGTAGTAGAGCTTCCTCAAAAGTCAGGTCCTGATATACAAGAAGGTAGTGGTTTCAGTCATGTCCTCTGTCGTGTTAGATTGCTAAATTAACATGCAAGCTAAGGTAGGAAAAAGAAAATATGCTAGGTACATGGTGGTTTAGGCAATAATTGTCAAAATCTTTAAAATGTCTTTTTCCTGTGAGTCTGTAAACCTGTTCAGAGGGAAATTTGAAACCTCTGTCTTAGATGTGAGCAGAAGTAGCTCTGTCTGTAATTTTGCCCACAGCCCCCTTCCCAAGTTTTCTTTCTAAATATTCTGCTTAGGTCCTTCCAGAACTAACCCTAATGTAACCCAAGGGAAATGGAGCTGCAGACATAATGATTTTCACTGCTAATTTCATGAAAACTTCAGGGAAAAGAGCTGAAGACAAAACCAAAACACCAGTTTAATTACATATTCATTATGAAGTTTATTTTCACTGCTTCCAAATTCGATGATGCAGTATCATCTCTACAGACCATGGCACCAAGATATTTGTACAGAACTAAATATAACTAGCACTCCTGTTATTGGCACATAACCATATCAGGCCATGTTGAAAACTGTGCTTCCAATTTTAACACATTTGAAGGCTTATTACAGTTATGAGTTTATGCTCATAAAGGCTGAACAACTTCCTATTCATCTATGTTTGCCAATATTATAATTTTATTATTAATCAGATACTACAGCCTTTGGCTGCTTTCCAATTGATTTGAATGACATGTTCTCCTTCAGTGTTAATTAGGTGTAAGCTCTGAGATCTCAAAGATAAGAGAATAATACTTTGGTACACTTCCTCTAAAATGACTTTTATGTGATTTATAAGCTACACAGAGATTTCAAACAGAAACATGAAATAGTTCTAACGTGTAAAAGATCGCAATTTTAGGTTTCTGATTAATTATTTATTTTTCATGAGCTGCCTGCACTTAGAATTTGATCTATCAATTATCTGAGAATGTGTTTGCATTATTTATTTCAATTAAATTTACTTAAAAGTAACAGAAAACACCATGTTATGCTCACTTTAAAAAAAAATGTTGTCACATTTTCGGCATTAGAGGTGTGTCAAGATAAACTGAGACAACATGCTGGATCAGAACTGGTCTGGCCAGGCCTCCTTTCATCCCAGAAGCTTGAGGAAAAGACTTTAGGGAGGAGGAAGCAGCCTGCAGTAAGTTTCTCCCTTCACAGCCTGAAAACACATCCATATAGTTGCAGCTTCAGTAATCCCTCTTTCAGTCCAGGATAATTAACTAAGTCTAGTGGTAACACTGGTAGAATCTTTCACAGATAATGATGAAAAAAAAATGTTTTTAAACTGAAGATGTTATCAGTTTGTGCTTTTAATACTTTCTACTAGTAAATTTAGAAGGATATAATGTGTTCTGGACACAGATGAACATAGAACTTCCTTGTGTTGGTATAGTTTGTACCTGTAAAATATTTATTTTAGTTAATATTTATTTTATATTTATTACAATAAATTTATCAGTGTAATAGTGTGGCAACAATATGATTTAGAACATTTTCTATATTTCAAGAGAAAAATCACATAGTTAAAACAATTGAAGCAAGATAAAATCTATGCACAGATGAGATCAAAAATTTCTCTAATGAGGAATGACCAATACCAAATTTTGAGGATGCCATGATGCAATTATACTGTATAAGAAAATTATGGACTGATATGAGATAAATGTATAGAATTTCCAAGCCACTGGAATTACCCCAATGTGCTTATTTCATTCTTCTCTCCAGCACTATATTATTATTATTTTAGAAAGCAGTTTATGTTACAACAATTTAAAGCTTAGAAGTCACATTCAATTTTTTTCAGGATGTGGGAGAACAAAGTATAATTCCATCCTTTACGGATGAGACTCAGGCAGAGGTGAATAGGCTCTCCCCCAACTTTATCATTTCCTGTTCTCTAATTTAGATAATTCTCTCAATATGTTGGTTGTTGGCCATAAAAAGAGTAGTCTGCAGTGGGAATGCAAAATGAGGGTAAATACGGTGTTTGCGTCTCTCTCTGAATGTGGGTTAAGAGCCACCAGGGTTGGTCAGAAAATGTGCTTCAGAAGAAGGGAACACAGTTCGGCAGACATATAGATGCATTGTAGCCCAAGATACTTTTGTAGGTATCTAATGCACACTGGTCATTGCAGCACGTGATGAGATTTCGTAGTATGGCAGGAGGGAAAAATGCACTAGAAATACTTAGTATAGCTGGAAGAAAGACAGTGTCATGCCAGCCTTCAAGAAGGGCAAGAAGGCAACTGCAGGCCAGTCAACTTCACATCAATCCCTGGAAAGGTGATGGAACAGCTCATCCTGGAGGTCATCTCCAAGCATGTGGAGGGTAAGAAGGTGATCAGGAGTAGTCAGCATAGATTCATCAAGGGGAAATCGTGTTTAACCAATCTGATAGCCTTCCATGATGAGATGACTAGCTGGGTAGATGAGGGGAGAGCAGTGGATGTGATCTACCTTGACTTCAGCAAGGCTTTTGACACTGTCTCTCCCATAAAATCCTCATCCATAACATCCAAGGCATTGGACACTGTCTCCCATAACGTCCTCATAGGCAAGCTCAGGAAGTCTGGCCTAGATGAGTGGACAATGAGGTGGATTGATAATTGGCTGGATGGCAGAGATCAGAGGGTTGTGCTTAGTGGTGCAGTCTAGTTGGAGGCTGCTAGCAAGCAGTGTCCCCCAGGGGTCAGCACTGGGTCCAGTGCTGTTCATTAGCGACCTGGATGATGTAACGGAGTGCACCCTCAGCAAGTTTGTTGATGACACAACGCTCAGAGGAGTGGCTGATACCCCAGAGGGCTGTGCTGCCATTCAGAGGGACCTCAACAGGCTGGTGGGTTGGGCTGAGAGGAACCTAATGAAGCTCAGCAAGGGCAAGTGCAGGGTCCTGCACCTAAGGAGGAATAACCCCAAGCACCACTACAGGATGGGGGCTGATCTGCTGGAGAGCAGCTCTGCAGAGAGAGACCTGGGAGTCCTGGCAGCAGGCTGACTGTCAGTCAGCAATGTGCCCTTGTGGCCAAGAAGGCCACCGGTCTCATGGGGTGCTTTTGGAAGAGTGTTGCCAGCAGGTCAAGGGAGGTGGTCTTCCCCCTCTACGCAGCCCTGGCAAGGCCACACCTGGAGTGTTGTGTCCAGTTCTGGGCTCCCCAGTACAAGAGGGACATGAAGCGACTGGGGCAAGTCCAGAGGAGGGCTATGAAGATGATTAGAGGACTGGAGAACCTGTCATACGAGGACAGGCTGAGAGAGCTGGGCCTGTTTAGCCTAGAAAAGAGAAAACTGAGGGGAGACCTTATTAATGTGTATAAATACTTGAGGAAAGGTGTCAAGAGCATGGAGCCAATCTCTTCAATTGTGCCCAGCGACAGGACGAAAGGCAATGGGCACAAACTGAAACACAGGAGGTTCCAGCTGAATATGAGAGAGCACTTTACTGTGAGGGTGACAGAGCACTGGAACAGGCTGCCCAGAGAGGTTGTGGAGTTTCCTTCTCCAGAGATATCCAAAATCCGCCTGGATGCCATCCTGCACAAGGTGCTCTAGGTGATCCTTTCTTGGCAGGGGGGTTGGACTAGATGATCTTTAGAGTTTCTTTCCAACCTCAGCCATTCTGTGAGGGGAAATGTTGCTTCCATGGAGTAAGCCTTGGGTGTTCTGCATCAGAAACAGAAAGCATGTACCTGCAATTCTATCTGTAAAATTTCCAAGTTTGTCAGCTTTTGGACATCCTTGCCCCCATAACACCATGGCAAGTCCCTCCAGATTGAAGCAGGGAGGGCAGCTTTGAATAGATGTTGATAAGGACCACAGGGGCGTGATTCGGTTCATCTGCTGAGCTGTTCCTCTGCATCTTGCAGCTGATTGCATGATGATACAGGCAGCAGGGTGGCAATTTGTTGAAGGCAAATCTTCTAAGCCTTTTAAGAAATGCAAAGAAACATGTTTCAAAAAGCCACCAATTAGAAGAAAAGAAGTCTGATTACTTGGGGTCTAAGGGAATGTTATGGCTTGAGACTGCTTATTTTACATCTCTGTTAAATTCTGGTTTCATTAAGGCACAAAGTGCCTTCAGCTCATAGCACTGTGTGGCTGAGGATAGTCAAATAGCTTGGAAAATAAGTTTAGCAGATTTCTTAACAATCTAATAGAAAAAAAAAAAAAGGAATTATACAGAGCCTAAATTCTAATAGAGATTGCCTCTATACTGTAACTATTCTTCTCTATGAAGAGCAACATCTGGCAGATTCACCTGTATCCATGACTCCTATACCAGCTATGATATAGGAAAATCTTACTTATTTAAAAGTTTGGTAGGTAATTTTCTATTTTTCCATCTCTTCTGCACCTAGACAGCATATCTGATGCTTAGTAAAGACCTTGGAAGTAGTGTCTTTTGTTTATAAGATTCTGTCAAACAGAAGCAATGGAGTATTTCTACAAGTAAAATATTTTCCATTCTATCTTTTCACTTTTTTATTTTATTTTATTCTTTTGATTTGCCACTTCTTTTGACAATTCATTTGGAACCTCACCGTTCTGCTCTTTGAACAATTTTCCATTCCTCCTGCAATATGCAAAGCAGAGAGCACCCTTGTTCTTCTTTTTGGCTCAAAGCATACAAGACCATATGAAAAGTACAACTGATTTTTAATGAAAAATATGCAAGATTACTTGAGCCTTACTGTACTCCTTGTTGATAAAGGTAATTGAAATAAATTAATAAAAAAAAATTAACAAAAAATTGATCATAGAATCATAGACTCATAGAATGGTTTGATTTGGAAGGGACCTTAAAAATCACCCAGTTCCAACCCCCCTGCCATGGGCAGGGACACTTTCCACTAGACCAGGCTGCTCAAAGCTCCATCCAACCTGGCCTTGAACACCTCCAGGGATGGGGCATCCACAGCTTCTCCAGGCAGCCTGTTCCAGTGCCTCACCACCCCCTTAGTAAAGAATTTCTTCCTGATACCTAAATTAAATCTACCCTCTTTTAAAGACATTACTCCTTGTCCTATCACTAAAATCCCTGACAATGAGTCCTTCCTCATCTTTCCTGTAGGCCCCCTTTATGTACTAGAAGGCTGCTATAAGGTCTCCCCGGAGCCTTCTCTTCTCCAGGCTGATCAACCCCAACTCCCTCATCTTGTCTTCATAGGAGAGGTGCTCCAGCCCTCTGATCATCTTCATGGCCCTCCTCTTCACTCATTTAATACATTAATGTCCTTCTTGTTCTGGGGTTCCCAAAGTAGAACGCAGGACTCTAGGTGTGGTCTCACAACAGCAGAGTAGAGGGGCAGAATCCACTCGCCCTGCTAGCCACTCTGTTTTTGATGCAGCTCAGGATCCGGCTGGCTTTCTGGGCTGAAAGCACACGTTGCCAGATCATGATGAACTTCTCATCCACCAACAACCACAGGACCTTCTCCTCAGGGCTGCTTTCAAGAATACTTTGATTGGCGTTTAGTTTTGGTGAACTGGAAACTGCTTAAGAATTTAGGATTTTGTCTTGGTCATAGTTGTATTAAAATGAAAAAATTCTGAATGAGTATGAATAAAATGCAAATGTAATACATAAAACACATCACCCAAGTCTGCTCACACTTTGCAGCAAGCATAGTAGGTGTCTGCAGACTTCATACATCATTCACATTTATCAATATCATATAACGGGACAGCTTTATTTTTAACCTGGAACAGTTGTTTCTGGGAATTTCATGCCTCTCAGAATGTTTATTTGGCTGCCTATCACCATGGCTTCAAAGCTATTTCCACATAAAATCAGTAGCAGAAGCTAAGTATATCTCTCTACTTTGGGCATCAGTTTTTGTTAGATGATTAATTCTTTTATTCTTTGATTTGGTTTATTAAGAAAAGTGACACCTATAAGTAGACAAGTGTTGAAGTTTCAAATGTGTTGTGAAAAACTTTTCCCAGGCATAAAATAAGTGGGAAAATCAAACATTTGGGATGGTTAGAGGACCCTACAAAACTTAGTCCAAATTATTGTGTTTTGTTGAAGTATAACATGCTATCTATTTTTTTAAACTTTTTTGTCATTTTGTTTTGTTTTTATCATAGCTATAACTGCCTATTCTATAGAGTAGTTCAAAACATCTATAAAAAGATTGCTATTAGGTTTTAGATTATGGTCAGTAAACCACAGTTCCAGCTGATTTGTAATATTGGCTTTCTGTTTGTTGTTTTGTTTTGTTTTTCAAACAGGTGTGTTTTATGAAGTTGTTCAGAGCTTCCCTCGAGTGGAGGAAAATGTGCAAGTTGATGCACATGTAAGCAGCCACAGGTGGAGAAGGCACTCGGAGTCTCTCAAATCAGTCGACACTAACAGAGCCAGCATGGGGCAGGATTCCTCTGAGCCAGGGGGTTTCACAGATCTACTTCTTGAAGAGGGACATGACAACACCACCCAGATTGAGGTAGATTTTCGTTCCATCTACTTTTCGTTCAATTTGTTATCTTTGAATGGGGGAATAAGTCAAAAAAGAAGATGGGCGCTTCAGTGTACTCAAACATTGGCAGGAGAAAAGAGTCTCATGGTTGTTGTATTTCTGACCCTGTTAGCACGTGGAAACCAGCTCTTTCTCCTGCCCTAAGGCTGGACTATGTCCCTTCTGACTTCTGAAGAGTCTCTTGAGGAAGTCTCTCTCTTTGAAAAACAGTCTTGGGAAGTCTAGTGGTTCTTGTTGGTTAACTGAAAAAAAAAAAAGTAGTAGTATTCAAAAAAAAAAAAGTTGAAAATTTCTTAAAAGTTTGGGTAAACACCTCCATCCATGAGATTTTGCATTGTCTTTATGCAGGCTGATAACCAGAAATGGAGGGGGAAAGACCCTACAGAAACTGGAAATATTCTGTGTTGGATATTGAAAGTATTTTCCTATACAGTTAGTTTATCTTCCAGAAAAGAATAACATGGATGAAATTAATCTAAATTAAATTTTGAGTCCTTGTCCCTCTGCTTTAGGATTTCATTTAACCTCTGATTGCTTGTTTAAAAACTTTAACTTCCAGATTGTCCTTGTTCCATATACCATGTAAATCCAAATGAAATCCAACTGTTTCTTTAAAGCTGCTCTCAGTAGTGTAGAGACAGCAGAAGTTGCCCATGAATAACTTCAGACCCTACATTGGGACTGACTGGTGCAAAATATCACTAGCTACAATGATTTGTGGGAATACTGCTCTTTTTATTTTAGTATTTTTATAAAAATGCAGTGGTTGAATTGATTTTGTCTTTATATAAAAATAACAAGTGCTTATGTATATAATTACTAAATTGTAGCTGATTTTTAAAAAAAAAGTGTTAGATTTGGAGGTTTCTTATTAATAAAATCTACATCATGTTTTTCAACAAAATACAGTTTGGAATAGTTATACTTAATATTTCAGTCTTTATATTTTTTCTTGCAAAGCATAAGTGCTATTTATTTTTTTCATTTCTGAGGAGTTCATTCTGAGACAAACAGAATAGCTTTTAGTTTTGTGTTATTATCTTACTCAATAACAGATGCAAAGCAATAAAAAAACTGTCCATAGAGACAATAGAGACATTAATGAGTCAAAAATAATAATGCCTTTCTGAAAACTGTGAATGTGTGTTTTGTGGTGTGTTGTTTGTTGGTTTTTTGTTTGTTTGTTTTAAGCTTCTCAGTTCACACAGCACTATTTTTTTCCCTTGCATAAACATGGAAGTCACTAGTTGGTATATGATACTTTTGAATTGCATGTTGATTTTATGATTTGCTTTTTGCCCCCTGCAATCCTCATCTGGCCATACTTGTAGCAACTCATTCTGGCACAACTGAGATCAATCCTGCTTTTAATTATTTTAGCAGGTAAAGTGGAAGATGTCTCAGGTACAAGAAAGTTTTTTGTAGCTGATCTTTCCATGGCTCATATGTAGATCCCTATGATTTGTCACTTGCTTCTCTAGTCTGTTGAGTTCCAAGCTCTTACAAAGCTCGTACAATATTAAATGGGTCAGAGCTCCCCCACTAGTACTCATATTTGGCAACATTCAGGAGAAGAATGTACGTACATTAAATGGTATTTTTTCCAGAGCTGTCTTTCCTGACAGATTAATGACACTACAGTGTCTTAACCTCAAAAGTACATCACCCCTACTGAGTTTATTAAATTCAGGTTCTGTGCTCTCTCACAGCCTTTTCTTTTTCTAGTCTTCCCAGCATGATAGAATAACCGAATTGTGTTTTCACACATTATCAGATTATGTTGTAAATCCCTCCTACAATACACAGGCACTTTACAAATAAATAAAATAAAATAAAATGGGCTTTATAGAGGAAGTAAAGTGTACAACAGAAATTCACAGTGGAAGAATCCTTATGTTGCAGTCTTCTGCAGCTTAGGAGCTTATCGGTAGTGCTGGAGAGCATATTGATTTTTGTAACATTTCTTCTTTATGTGTTTCAGTTCTTGTTGAAGTAAATCCAGAGAATGAGTAATGCCTGTCACTCATATTTAATGACACTACAGTATTACAACATTCCTTAATCACAGATACTGTTTCTCTGAATTATTCTGTAGATTTACCATGCACGTGTAGAAGACTCTTCTTTCACTGAAAGCCTAATGTTGATGAACATATCTTTAATTTTCATTTGATATTGTTATATTCTTTCTTATACTGCTGAGTTTACTTTCTATCCACGTTAAAAAAAAATAATAATAATAAAGGCAATTAATTTCATTCTATTTAAAAATAACTCAAAATATTTTGTGTGATCGAATCTCTAGTTATAATGTGGAAAATGATAAAATCAGTGTGTGTGGAGGACAGATCATTTCCATTGGCTTTTCTTTATGTTTTAAGGCAGTGAGGTTTTTTTATGTTTTTCCCTTGGAAAAATTGGGATTTTTTTTTTCTATAACTTCACAGTAGTACCATTCCAGGCTTCCCATCACCTGTAATCCATAGAGTATTTTGAGATCAACTTCATTGGAACATGAAGTTCAGGCCTTCAAAAGCAGCCTCGAGAAAGTGCATAGTAAATCACATCTTTGCAGTACCCAGGTTGATCAGCCTCTGTGTGTGCAAGGATGATAAATGGGTAAATTCTCTTCAGAGATGCTATATGTCTGGTCCAATGGCTAGAGCAGTACCACCACTAGAGACCTGGAGACATTCACTCTCTTCACAGCTCCATTTTGCCTAATCCATTTGTTTGACACTGTGATTCAGGAAGGATCTTGTACAAAATGGTGCACGTATTCAGCTTTCTTGGACAAAGATGTTCTCTTGAACCAGATTCTCTGGAAGTTGAACTTTATTGAACATACTATCAAAAGCAGTGGCAATAGCTGTTTGATGTGCAGGAGTTTTGGAAATGGGCAAGGCCTTGGGAAGGAGGTGGTGAAACCTTCCCCAGGATCTGTTGTATTGCTGAAGGATAGGAATCGTGTGAGCCACAGATGGAGCATGGTGGCAGCACAAACCCCCAAAACTGACAATGATAAGAGAAAGGCAAAGGGCAGGAAGAACAAGTTTCTACTGCAAAGTAGATTTTCTGTGTGTGGCATGCGTGGTCCTTCTGGTGAACTGACAGCAAGCTGGAGTTTATAGAGTAGTATTAACGTATAATAAATGCCTATCATAAACACATTATAGAAGAATATGACAATATGAAAATATTCTTTTTTCCTCTAAGTTTAGTAGGGTTGTCATGATGTGCCAGTCAAATATAAATAAATTTTAAATATAAAATTTCACAAGAATGGAGGTTGGTCCTATTTACTTTCTTTGCAATTTGTACTTTAGATCCTAAGGAGAATGTGTAAGTCTTTGGGTCCAAAGTCAGTAAATGTTTTACTAGGATTGTATTTCTTTTACCTAATATAGCTAGAATGAATGAATGAGCTATTAATAGATGTGAAAAGGGTGGGATTCCATCTCGTACAGATGGGCAAAAATGTTACAGCCCTAGAGAAATCCCCAAAGTGGGGGGAAATATATCGTCAGCAGTCCAAATTTACTGCAGAGGTCAACTCTGAAAAGACAGAATTTTGCCGACACAGACCAAACTGGCTTCTTGGCCCTGTGGCTAATGAAAGCCTCACCCTTTGAAAATAGGAGCATCTATGGTTAAGGCATATCTAGGAGAAATATGAAGTGACAATGGAAAACAAAAAAAGAAAAGTGACTAGTATAATCTAAGTTTTCACATTCTTTTTAGGTTTTTCTCTGTAGACTGGCTTCCTATTTTGTAATTAAGGATTTAACCTTCTGTTTTCCTAGGGAGACTTTTTTATTGTAAACGATGGTTTATAAAAAGTTAGTTCATAGTGCTTAAGGAAAACTCAAAAGAATTTGATAAAATGGAAGTTTTCCTCCCAAAGATCCTAAAACCAAACAACAGATCTTCTATTTGAAATAACTTGGAGACTCTCAGAAGTTTACCAACTAAGGCAAGGAGATTTTGGAGACTGGAAGCACCACACATCCTCTATCTTCTAACTAACCAGTGCTCAGGACTGGGCAGCTCAGAAGTCCTGCAGGTACTAGACTGAGAGCAGAAATGTGCACAGCACAATGGTTATGGGGACATTAAAGACAGGGATTACTGTGAAGCAAATTTGAGTTATCAGGTGGGACGTTCAGAAATTATGTCATTTATATCAACAATTCTTTCAAAAGAGATTATTTCAAAAGAGATTTTCAAAAGAGATTATTTCTTAAATTTCTGGGATTTCATTTCACCTTATGTACAAGTTTAGCTTCACAGCACATTCGCCACTCATAACTTACTACTTTCTCTCTCTCCTCCAGTCTTTTTGGGGGATTCTTCTTTCTGGTCTTGGGAGTGTGAGTTTGTTTTGTTGTTGTTGTTGTTTAGTTTGTGTTTAAAAACAAAAACAAAAACCACAATTCACAATTTATTTTGCTGTTTTGTTAAGTAAACTACCTCTTTTGTTTATTGTGCTCAGGAAATTCAGAAGTGCCTTTTTATTTACCTTAAATAGAGCCTGGGAAATGTAATGCATAGAGTAGAATTTGTTACTGTAATCACTGTATGTCCTTGAAAAAGTAATGAGCATGAAAATAGATCTCAATGACTATGTCTAGTTTGACATCTTCTTAAGAACAAGGAGATAACTAGGACAAATATACTTCTTCACATATTCTAATAAAAGAAAAGTATACTTTATAATAACTCTGATATTAAGGAATTAACTCTACACGTATTAACACTGTTAAAATAAACTTAGATTAATGGTCGTGGTTTTATGTTTGTGTTAACCCCCAAAGCACACTAGCCATAAAGGTAATGAAGGCAGGTAGCAGAGTTCTTGCTGCCTGTTGCTCTTTTGCATTTAATGGAAAAGGATCCGATCACTGAAGTGCATCTAGGATGGATGTCAGGTTCCCAGTACCAAGGTGTCTGCAAATGCTTTATTGTTTTGCCATAGTGCTCACTAATGTAGGCATGGTCAAAGGGCACTGGAAAAAAAAAGGCTTAATAATACATTAATATATAATTGTGCATCACACATGTAGCATATTTTTTTTCAAAGTTTAAAATATGTGTCTTTTTCTAAGTGATGTCCTGTAATTATGGCAGTGTAGAGCTCTGTACAGAGGTTATTCTCCTTCTGTATTTATAGTATTTGTCTCTTTATTCCAGATCGTCCGCAAAGCAGCTCCGACTGCAGACTTTATAAAAAAATTTCTAAGCAACTTGCTTCACTGTTCCATTTCCCTGATCCTTGTGACAGCTTAACCCCCAGTGAATTGTACAACACTGAGAAGTAACATACAGAGAATTTGAAATGGAACCAACTGTAATATGTAGCTTGCATTGGTGTTAGCAGAAAATGACAAACTTTGCAAAATAAGTATGGAACATGACTTACTTTATAACTTGTTGCCATTGTATGGAGATACTACATCAGAACAAAAGTCTTTCACAAACTTTAAATAACAACAAAAAAAATATCCTGCAATAAAATAGTAGATTAAAGCAAATTCAGGGCTGAGTTGAGTACAGCTACACTAACAGTAAGGTTTTATTGCTTTGCAGCATGAAAACAGTGAGGAAAAACATAATTTTTGATGTAAAGTTTTATAATAGAATGAATTATAGCATCTGTAAGACAGAAAAAGATTCATTTCCAAGCAAGAAACAACACATTGGGCATAGTAAGTAAAATGAAGCTCGGCTGTGTCTCACTTTCCCCATGCCCACCCCATTCCTTAGCATAGTACTAGTGATCATAGGAAATATATTTCAGTGCAAAAAATAATGTCTTTTTTGGTAGTGAAGTTATTTATTCCTGTGGCTGTTGTTGATATCTCCTGCTCTGTGAATTTCTTTTAACTAAAATACAGTTGTTGCTAGCTGGAGACACTCTTCTTTTTCTCTCCTTTCTTTAGTTTTTCTGGATATTTTTTGAAATGTAAATTTTTAGCAATCCTGGTAGTATAGACCTGGAAAGCATCTTCCCCCTGTCAGAACAACACTGGTGGGTTTCCTACTGGTAGCAGTCTTCTACTGAATTTTGCATTTTCTCCCAGAGTTTCTGTCCAGAAAGAGTCTTCTCCCTTATCAGTCTTAGACACTCATGGCAGCAAAGTTGTCTGATTCTGACTGGCAAAAACAACAGAAGGGATTGAATTTGACAACCCTTGGGATTTGAGAGCAATTACTCTCAGCTATGGAGAGTCGGTGTCAGCATGCCCACTGCTCTGTTCTTACTGCAAGTCTGAGCAAGGGAAAAAAAAACGGTTAAGATTAAATTCCATTCAGCCGGATGAATGCTAAGTCATTCCTGGAATTACTGATCTAATGCACTGTATTTAAAGTAGAAAAACTTGTCCGTGCATAATTGTGTGAAGCCTCAAAATTAAACAAAATCGGTCACATAGTAAATTGTTAGTTTGGTTAAACCTGCCTCAGTTTCATTCTTTTTATGTATATTTTTCCATCATCGTAATGATTTAATGCCAGTTATTATCTGAAGGATTTAGAAATAAAGACCGGTGTGGCTAGATCTACAAAAATGCTGTCCCTCCAATACACTGTGAAGATTGTACTGGAGTTAAGAAAAAAATCCTAGTAATCTCATAAATTTAATGAGATTTCATGTTCTCTTTCTTCATCCCAATCTACAGGAGATACTTAAGTCTGGGGAGCCTGTTCCAGTGCGCGACAACCCTCTCAGTTAAGAACCTCTTCCCGATATCTGGCCTGAACCTCCCCTGTTGCAGCTTGACACCATTCCCATGGGTCCTATCGCTGGTGACTAAAGAGAATAGATTGGCACCTGCTCCTCCAGTCCCCCTCGTGAGGAATCTGTAGATTGCAATGAGGTCTCCCCTCAGCCTCCTCTTTTCCAGCCTGAACAGGCCAAGTGACCTTCCCCTCTAGGCCCTTCGTCATCTTCGTAGCCCTACTCCGGACACTCTCCAACAGTTTCGCGTCCTTTTTGTACTGTGGTGTCCAGAACTGCACACAGTACTTGAGGTGATGCCTCGAATACTGTGGTGTATAATGGTTATTATATAACCTTATATCAGGTTCTACAGCATTTGAGACTTAGCTTGCCCCTTTTTCCAATTCCACTTGTTCAGCTGAGTTTTCCATCAGTGATGTCACACTTTCTAGCTAGCCAGCAGACCAATATGTCACTGTCTTGTTTGCTTTCAGTGGCAAAAGGCTAAACTAACCAAAAATGTCACTTTTTTTTTTTTTTTTTTTTGTATTGAATTTATTAATTACTTGCTTACATCAAGGCAATCTTGGCACTTACACTTACTGGATCTTGCTACAGTCTTGCTGGACTGAATTCATTACCAACCCTGAAAGAAGTGTTGAAGAAATGAGCTTATCAACATTTTCATTATTCTCAATCTTAACTCAAGAGGTAATGATTCTACTACTAACTCAGATATAGCTGAAAAATAAAAAGATTAAGACTGGAGAGAAGATTCATTCTCTATTTCTTTTAAACTTCCAAGGAGAGGAAAAAAAGGAGATAAATTGAAAGAAATTTCCCCACTCCCAAGTAAGGGAATTCACAGTTCTCCATGGTAATCCTGGGTTCATTTCCATATGCTTAGCTATATTGGCACATGAGGTATTTAATTTAACATGCTGATGATAATGAATTTTTACACTAAGAAAGGAGATGGGATTTGAAATTTAATTGAATCTGTCTTTGAACTTTCTTGATGATAGTATTTTACATTTCCACATCCTTCTTAATCTCCAAGTTCCTAAACCACATTACAACTACTCCAGAATCACTGAGCTCATGACTGAAAAGAGTTTTGAGAGGTGTCAACAACAGAACTTTATTTTTTTTTCCTGAGTTAATTATTTCAGACATACATCTCAGTCCTTGCTTACAGAAGTTGGGTGAAAACATGTGCAGCTAGTGGAAGCTGAGTATTAGTGTAGCTGTGAACACTGGGACATCCCTCCAGTCATTTCCTTTCTGACCATCTTCACCTTGGAGTGCCTTCACGAGGGATATGACAAATGTAAAAATAAATAAATAACTGGTGGGGGAGAGGGAGGGGTTGAGTAGGGGTTGGGGAGTTGGAGAGGGTTGTGTCAATCCAGTCATGCAAAAAGCAGAGGGCAATGTTCATTTCAACCCCTACAAAACAAACAGCCCTGATATGTATATACAACATGTAGCAAATATAGCTACCTAAATATATATATTTATATATATATATATATATTTCTCCGTACCCAGTCTGGAGCAGGGTGTGAGGGCAAATACATTACTGAGTTGTTAGTGTAGGGGAATTTGGGTAGGTAAGTAAAAAGTTGTTACAGTAAGCCATGTAATTCCAGTTTGGATAACAGCAGTCTTTAGGGATAGATTTTCAAAGCTTTAGGAATCCTGCTGACGTTGATGGATTACTCTTTACCACTCTGAAAGTCTTTCATGTTTTTGTTATACGAGAGAGTCAATTATCTGTTATCCCAAAACAGTATCCACTTGCATGTACGCGGAATGGTACATCATTTCAAATTTGGTCAGACACTTCCCTTGACTGTGTGTAAATTACAGTAATTGTAACATGAGAGCTTTCAGCATATATCAGGAAGGCAATGGCCTCCCTTCATTGTGTATGAATGAGTTAGATGGATTCCTTCTTTAAAATAAATAAATAAATAAATAAGCCAAACCAAAGCTCAAAATTCATATGAAGTGGAGGATCGGTGTTAAAAAAGTTATGTTTATAAGCTGTGCATTTGTCCTTCAAAAAAAAAATTTAGATTAATGTCAGCTGAGGAGACTCTCTTAATAGCTACTATATTTCATATACAGAAGTTTATAAGTAATGAAAATCACAGATTTCTGTTTTTTTCTTCTGTAACATTGGGATGTATCCTTGTGCATGTCTAGCTTTTCACAGTCCATCAGTAAGAAAAAAAGAAAAAAGTATTCATTTATAGAACAAAACTGATAATGTAGATTTTGGAGCGTCTGTAGAGTCTGAATCAAATGACAATGTGAATAATGGGGGTGAGAGAGGAAGAACAGTAAACTTTCACATGCATTCACTGTACTCTTTAGTGGTACAACATTCGGAAGAAGTAAAGAGATGTGTTAGGGTTACCAGGGTTTTGCTTTCTCCATTTGTGTCAAGCTGCATGATTTTTCAAAAGTTCCTATGAAAATTTTTTCAATAATTGAAAACATTGCTCTTATAGTAACCCTTTGATAATGCAAGTAGGAAGGGGGAAAATATGCAGAAGGAAATCCTATCCGTCTGATTTCATAAAAGCAGGGCTGTAAAATGCCATGAGAGATAAAATGCTGTGATCTCACATAGGTATTCCCTTTTTACTTCAGTACAGACAGCAAAGCAAGTTGCTTTCTTGCATTCTTCTTACCTCAGGTAGAGTGTGGTGCATCTTTCTTGGTGTGTGAGAGGAAAAGTGCATTCCAGTGCCAGAACAGGCAGAATCTGTCCCCCAGGTGCTGCCACTAAGTTTAGCTGTTTGCAGGAGCAGGCTGTCAATGCAACTTCCACACATCAGCAGCCTGGCTGGTGCTTACTGCGGAGTGTGACTGAATGGTTTTTAACAATTTTGGTGAGGATGTTTGAAACATCTTCCCTTCATAATTATAAGCAAGTGCCTCAAAGTTCCTTACTTGTTTAGAAAATGAAAACCCAATTCTTAGGTATACAATTGATGACTATGCAGATGAATAGCATCTTAGCTTGTGAATTCTCACTCTATTGAAAATTTAATTCCTGTGCTATGCACCTGGACTACAGTTATACTAATATAGTGATAAGACCTGACAAAAGGGTTTATTTGTTTTTCAGTGGAAGCAGAAAGTTTGAGCTTATCATTTAGTCATTAATAATCTATAAAATATTGTTTTCCTTTTGTTAATATTATGATCGTGGCAGATGTCAGGCATATTACTAATTTACCTTGTAAATCAAATCTATTTGTTAAATATGGTGCTGAGTTTTTCTTCTTACATGAATATTCAGAGAAGGGTAATACATATCTGCATATTCCTCTAATAATGTCCACAAATTTCTACAAAATACTAGGCTACTGTGATTGTTGTTGTGAAAGTCTGTACAGAAGGTTTTCTTTTTTTCAGTTGTTAATATTGAAATTGAAAGTGAAATTAAGCTCCCCAGTTAAAATACCACAGTATATGTACATTTGGGGTAAATGAGGTATGTGCAAGTTCTTGCATGTGAGGTAGGCTATGTTATCACAGACCATGGGAATTTAAGGTGAAATACAGCTGCCTAGCTGTAAGTGTCTGGTAATACTTTTGGCAGTGTGATTATGCTGGATGGTCTCTTGTTTCTCATGTAGGATACAGTTATCCTAATATGTGTTGGACTGTATCTGCAAGACTCGAATGGTCCTGGATTTATCCTATGCTCAGGCAACTTCATCTCAACCCTGGTCAGTACATGCAGTACCGTCTAGGTGTTTCTTGAGCTTGCTCTAAAGTAGACCTGAAAGTATGGTGAGCTGAGCAGACAAACCTGCACTGACAACTTTTAATAGGTCTGCAGTGCTAAAAGCAAGAGCTTAGAAACCTATCTCGTATGTGCACAGCTGTAGTGAAATATTTAACCTCTCAACTGAACACCACCCTGCTCGGCTACTCATTTATTTGTTGAAATCTGAAGTGAGATGGCCAAGATATTTTGTTTGCTTGTTTGCTTGTTTTTTACAGATCTATCAACAACAAATTATATCAGGCAAATTTAAAATCGCACATTTCTGGTCAAATGTTAAGACTCCTCACACCACCACCTCCTCCTCCCCTCCTCCCCCCCAAAAAAAAAATAAATAAAAATCTCATGATTTCGGGGGGGGAGGGGGGGGAGATGAATCAGTTTAGTCTTAAAGAGCAAAATAGAGATGGAAATGACACCCACACGAGAAAAAAAAATCTATCAAAAGAAAATCTTGTGTTAATAACATTTTGAAATATTTGTGAATATTGGATCAGCTGGACAGTGAGGAAATATGAAGGCAGTATATATTTTCAGAGACAGAAGAGGAAATATATTTAGCATCTTGATCTTGCCTGGGTAGTTGCAAAAGTTCTCAGAGCATTCCCTGCCCCCCCCCCCCCCCCCCCCCCCGAAAATAACAGTAGCCCAGATCCTGCAGAACGCTTCTTTGTATCTTGATGTTTTGCAAAGGGAGTGACTTGGAATTACCTGTCTAGCCATCAAGCATCTTGATTTAAATATGCTTTCTTACTGTAAGGGCACTTATATTAGAGGGCTCCCAAGGGAGAGTTTTGTTTTGTTTTGTTTTGAGCATCACTGCACAATCAGATAAAGCAGCATTTCTGTGACTGAGTTTTGAAGAATTGTGGCTGGTGAGAACAGCTGTTAGAACCATATATTTGAATTCTTTCTACATTGCTGTATGGAATATCCTGGATATATAGAAAAATACATGTGAATAAAGCAACAGGCATATCTTTTCCAAAGTAAATAGCAATCTTTCCAAAGAGCAGTAGAAACTGGGGCAACACCTTAACCATTTTAACACCACTATTTTGCTCTCTAAAACATGAATGGTAGTTTTGAAATTTTGTGTATTTTTTGTGGATTTCACCCAGCCTTATGTTTTAGTAACTAAAGATTCAATTGTGTTGTATGTGAGAGCTAACCTAGAAAGTGACTTAAATTGACTTCCAGTCTTGTTTTCAATCTGTTGAAACTCTGTGTTCTTGAGAGAAGCCGTGGTGATACAGGTTGTCCTTTAACTCCCAGGCTCTGTGATGAGCATACTGCTGTCTGGCTGTATGCTGAACAGCAAACAGCTGAGCTGAACAGCATGGCTTCCACAAAGGTTGGTCCTGAATGATATGAATGTAAGAAACCCTTAAGAGCTTCAAATTAGGCTTTATCCCTACCTTATCCTTTTTTTTTCTTTATTTTTTTCACTTTTACAGGAAAAAAAAAAATCTATGGCTTTAATAAGTGCATGTTCCTGCCTGTATCAACTTAATATCAGTCATACATGTTCTTACAACTGACTGCTTTATGATTTCAGCTGTGAGCCTTGACAGATCCCTAGGACATGTCATTAGCTGTTCAGGAATTACAGCATACATGAGTGAGTGTGGAGGCAGCTTGCTTTGTTGCCCTACATAAAGTTCTGATCAACTAGAATCTACATCCACTACTATTAATTGTCCAGAACCATAACACTGTTCATCCTGATTTAGGCCCTCCCTCCTCATGTGACATTTCAGGGCTACTGCGTCTTGGCTGTTCTTTTTTCTTGTAATCTCTTCCAGTTGAGAAGAAACAAGGGATGGGAGACAAGGGTGTCTTACCTATCCCAGCTTCTGAACATGCACCAGAGGAAGAAATAGGTTAGGGAGAGTTTAAAGTTGCTGTAATATCTGGATCAAAATAAAATAAAAAGATATGTAAGGGTATATGCATTTATAAATATGTTGTTGGTTAATATTCCACACAAAAAGTGAACCTTTAAAAGACTAAAATACTGTATCTTTAAAAACTAACTTGAAAAAAAAAAAAGTGATTATGGCACTATCTGGAGTCATGAGCCCCTAGGAATGGGGTTGGTGACAGGCATGGGATTGTAACCACTGATGTGCTGTAGTCTAGGCCTGACACTTAGGTTTTTTAAAAAAAAATTATGATCATTTTTAGAATATTAACATTTATGATCATTTTTAGAATTTTAGTTTTATGAAAACGTTAGTTGTTTATGTATATCTAAAAATGAGAAAATAAACTATATCATGTTTCATAATTACCAAAATCAAATTGTTGGTAGGTGTTTTTACACTCATTTTATTAAAATGGTTTCCATTATTTTCTTTTCAGTGGAGGGGATGGTACATAACAGTTACTAAAGGTTTATTTTGAGAATCTCTCAATGTCGTGCTACAGCAAATTGGAAACAAAACTGCTCAATAAGCATTTGCCTCCTGTAATTGTTTTTTGCATGACTCACTGATTTTTATTTTTTATTTTTCATCTCTTAAGTAAGGTGTTGCAGAGACTTTTGCTCTTTTGAAGCTTGTCTCTTATGACAAGCCTGTCCAAGGGGCTTTATAAGACTGCTGTAATGACCTCTAAATAGGCTGACAGTTTTATAGCTTTCCCCAAGAGGGAAGTTTCCTTTCGAAAGCAGCTGAATATCAAGAAAAAAGCAACAGCTCCAAGCTGACTTTTCACAAAGCCAGAAAGACTAAACGGCTTTTTGGATTAATAACAGGTTTATGGCATCCTTCTTTGCCAGGCTGTTTGTCAGTGTATGACTTCCTATTATAGGTGCTGTCAGGCACTCAGACAGAAAAGTGTAGTTTAAAAATCTTGGAGCTTAAGCTCCAAGTTGATGTGGAGACATATAAAGCCCTCTGTATACACATGGGCAAGAGCCTTGAGCTCAGTGCTTGTGTTTGAGCCCACCTGATGACATTGAGGGTTTACAAAAACAGCCTCTGTGAGGTTCTAGGCAAAGTGGTCTTCACACTGGCCCTCAGTCTCCTGTGAAAAACCCATAGTCTTAAGACTCCAGCACACACATGGACAGGCTTTCAGCAGTCTGCACAGCACTCATTGGTGTATTCTCAGAGAAGACAGTGTGAGATGAAGTTCTTAATGCCAGTGCATGCAGACAAAGGATTTTCCCTTTTGTTTGATTGGGCTCCCCTCATTCATTAGACATGATATTAGCTGTTCAAAATAGATTTTGCTAAGGCTTGTGTAATCAACAGCAAAGTTTGCAGGCTGTCTTCATGTTCCCAATGGCCGTGTATGTGGAAGACATATGTTATGCCCATATGTATTTCCTAAGTACTTCCCACTTCAGATGTTGTTGTTGTTGTTGTTGTTGTTGTTGTTTTTTTAAAAAAAAAAAAAGATTGTAGTTTTGTCATTGTGAAAGCAGTGAAGCAGTTTGTAAATTTTACATTTTCTCAGTAGAGATTCATACAGAACAAATGCTTTTGTTAAGGAACTGAGCAGCACAGCTTATCCATGATACAAAGCACTTATGAAATGAAATCGGTACTTCTGAGCTTCAGAGAACCACTCATAACAATCAAGCTTTCTAAGTAGCAGCCACTATATATATCCTCTGCAAGACTTTCATGCAGTAGTTTTCCTGGTGCCTATATACTGAAATTAGAGCTTTTGCTTTTTGAGAGGCCATTTCAAATTAATCATTCCTCTGGGCTTTTCAGGTATCTGATCCTATAAACCGGTAAAATTTCATCACTGCTATGCTATGATTATAATTACAGTGCTTTGTGTTAAAATGCAGTTAGACGGAAACAGCATGTTAAGTGTCTCTTTTCCCCATTTTCTCTCATCTTAATCTTTCCATTAGGACACCATTTCAGCATTGATGGTCTTTTCCCAAACTGCCTCATCCCCTTGGGGCCACATTCTCGATATTCTGCTTGTATCCTTGCCACCCCTGTCTCATTCTGTGCCTGTCTAAAGAAAAGGTGAATACATGAGACAATTCAATTGCAAGACCATACACATATGCTTCTGCTACCTTGGTAGCACAAAGCATGACCATGGATCTCTTTCACCCCTTCCAGAGTCCAACATCAGTTGTCACTTCTGTGATCCCCTTTATACTGTTTTAAGGTAGTGGCTACTACTAATGTCCAGAATCGTAATATCAATTTTCTAACAAAAATTCAAAACTATTCAGAGAGAGTAACAAGCATTAAATGTGGTTGGATACAAGTTGTTTTGAGGAAGCTGGTTTTGTTGTCTGCATGCTAGACTGTCTTGTTGCTGGTTTGTTTTAATAGAAAGGGTGTTCCTTTTTTATTCTGTGAAATGAATTGCCAGAACTGCTTTTCTTCATTAGGGAAATACTTTTAATTGCTAGCTCATTTCCTTCCTCTAAATTCCCCAAGCTATATTTTATTATCTTTGTTCTCTCCCTGAAAAAATGGTCTATTTTTAATATGTAATTGCCTCTTTTCTCTTTCCAGGGTTTCCATTTTACTCTACAAATGCAGCTTTTAGAAAACATAATTGTCTGATTAATTTCATAAGCTATTTATCCATAAATGCTCATATTATATTCAGAGTTAAAGATGACTTTCTGAACATAGTATTTGGTGATGAATTTCCTCAGTACTAATTTTTGGAGCAAATACCAGAAGCACTTTTATTTCATTAAAAATTATACCTAGTCTGTGATTTTTAGCAATATTTAGGTAATAATGAATTTTGTTAAAAATTAAATACTGGTTCTTTGTTTTACAGTGATAAAATTAAGTGTCTATAAATATAACACCATATCCTTGATGGCTTCAGAATTTCTTCATTGTGTGTTGACTGAATGGAAATCTGACAATACAGTTTCAATAAACTCAACAAATACTGAACATCAAGAATTTAAAGAAACCTTGATCTTCAGTTGTGCTGAGCTTTTATGAACAGTGTATGCATGCAGCATGCATGAGAAAAATCAGTTGTAGTGGGGAAAATATGGAAATATACTCAAGGTGTCATCAGACAATATCTCTTTAGAAAAATGTAAGAAATTAATTTTCTTTATAGTCTACAGTAAGATAGCCTCAAGTAAAAATAAAAAAATAAATAAATAATTTTCCCTAAAGGGAAGAGTTATGAAAAAGTTTGTAATAAATATTCCCGTTAAACTCTGAAAGGCTGACAAGAGTAATCCCCATAGTCGGTGCAAAGTCTTTAGAAAAATCCATTGCTTTAAAAGTTGTATTTGTCAATAGCATACAGGTGATTCTTATTTTATATATATGCAGTACTTGGGCTGGACTGTGCTTCTAGAGAAGCAATGCAAAATAATTCTCATTTCCCAAAAATACCCAGAAAACAACAACAACAAGAAAAAAAAAACACTTGTGTTCAACAGTCAGCTCCTTAGATATTTTTTCTGCTGTTTCTTAAAGTAGTTATGGGCATGTTTTCTGTTTTCTCTGCCTTTTCTTTCCTCTGGTAACATGTTTCTACTCCATTACAAGATGACGCAATTTTATTTTTTTTAATTAAATTTTAATTCTCTTCTATATAATTCTACCTATCTGTAGAACTCTCCATCTGTGTGTAATATAGCCATAAAATTATTTTCTTAATAATTTATTTCCTTACATGCAAATCCAGCATTATTTCTAAAACATTTTTCTTTCTTATACATATAATATATGCAGTTGAAGAAATATATTATGAAGCAGGTACAATCAACCAAACCCCTTAAACAAGTCTGATGGAATGAAAACTCAAAGATGTCTATTAATTCTAATAAAGCATTACTCTATCACTGGGAAACTTATGGAAGAATCCAATGATTTCATTTCTGTAGTAATGCATGTTCAAAACTACGAAGGCAATGACTTGGAATACAGTCATGGTTCCTCACTGTATTAAGACCTCCTGAGCTGCTAAGGCCAACATTATTATTTAGCTGCATGTTGCTTTTTCTAGTTATATAGTAAACTTGCAGATAGTAGAAAAAATAAGATGCAATAGATATACATTTAATGTTTCATTCACAAAATACATCTGCATGAAGGTATGAATCTTTTCCAAAGAGCAAGAATTTTTTTTTCTTTTTATCATCCAAGTAGAAGTGAATTTGCTTAATTCCATAATTATTCAAGGTTATTTTACTTGAATTAAAACAGTAAATTAAATATTTTCTTTAATGCCAAATTTAGTAGCTATTTATATATGAGTAATTCCTCATACACGGAGAAAGATGATTGAGCTGAGGGCTATAATTTAAGTATTTGACTTACAAGATGAAGAGTTTGCTTTAAGCATGGATCAAAATACCATTTAAAGCAGTCTTACAGAGCAATCAGCTAGGCTCAGGGTTAGATCTATCTGTTTGTGGAGGGAGTGGCTTAGCTGCTAGTAATTAACTGGAGTAACTTGCTTTTATTAGTTACGAAAAACTGGAGATGAAAAAAATATATATATCTGTTCACAGCTTAAACATTGCATGTTTACCTGAAACAAGCTGTTTGGGTAATTATTTCTTTGTCTCTTGGGGCTCTTTCCTTGAGACTTTGCAATGTTTCAAATGTAACTTTTAATTTCTATGGAAACACTGTCAGAATGATAAGTTAGACTGGGAAAATATGTTGTCAAAACCTTTTCATTTACTGTACCTCCTTTGTATACATGACAACAGTAACGGCTTCTGTTGACTCTTAAAGAAGAAAATAATTTGGTAAGGTGGCTGGCTTTTCTGTCATCTTCCTGACAGTATAGTTTTAATTATGTTTATTTGTATGACTAACCAAGGGCTGCTGAGGTTGTTAGAAGTTGCTTCAAAAGTGTCACTGAGATTTACTGGGCGAGTACATCTTCGCATATAAAGTACAACAAAAGAAAACCTCAAGCAGAAAACAACCTGATCCTTTCTGCGGCAGTTTAAGTAAAATGCATCAGTAATGTTGTTAATGCAGAATAATTTCCAGCTGAAATGGGATTTACGGTCAATATATTTAACCTAGAATATGAACCAGTTCATGTAAAACATAAGGAATTGCCAAATATGTCTTCAACTCAGGACCACAACAGTAGGAATGGGTTGTGTATGTCCTTGGGAGTGGGTTGTGGTGAGGGGGTGTCAGGTCTGCATGGCAGCATGGCCTGGTGTGAAGGGAGTCCTATGCTGCTTCCTGGGTATAGGAGGTGTAGCAGACGGATTTTCCATCATGGAGAGAATTCTAAATTCTAAGTCTTCCTATTCCACTTTCTATTTCACTGTTTATTTTCTAATTTTATTATAATTTTAAAACACTTTCATTGAGATTTCTGCTTTTTTGCTTTTTTTACCAGTGTCTAATTCTCAGTACAGTATTTCTTGTAGCTATTTAGCAGAAAGCTGTCGATGTTGTTGATTTAAATATGTCACAGTTAAAAACTTTGGACAAGTAAAGGAAGACTTTAAAGGTGAAATCTGAGGTTTCATCTCTAACCTCAGACCAAGTGCCTTTGTTTCCTTTCACAGTCTTAGATGCTATCTGGAAAGGTAGAGACCATCACAGCTATTGGGAATCAGTATGGTCTATATGATTGTCTCTACCTTTCTATTGATTCCTAAGATATTGGAAATGAATAGCTCAGATAAAACACGTATTTTTCTTCCTAACCTATAATATTTATTTTTCTTCAGCAGTCATAGTTGGCAATAACCAGCGTTGAAATAATTTTCTTCATTTATATTAGTCATGAAAGAGAATTATTGTCCTGTATGTCTGCTCAAGTATGAAAAATAGATCTCAGGAAAATCTCATTCTACTTTGGCCACTATTATTGTTTCTTTTCTTGCTGGTAAACCACCTTTTTCCCTGTCTGGACAGCTTCTTTTTTTTTTTGTTTTTTTTTTAATTTTGTTTTTAATAAAAAAGACTTTTACATTGGCTTTCATTGTAAACTACTTTTCTCCACAGAAGTGTACCCTATAAGGATAAAGAAAAACTGCTATTCCTACCTCCATTCTTGTATAGCTTTCTTCACCTTGTCATTAGTGGTATTTTTTAAAAATTAGATGTTTAGCCTTTCATATAGAGACTACCTCTTAAGTAGTTTGCACAATCTCAGCACAAACTCTGACATTGATAGAAATTTTTGGAAACTTCTATACCTGAATTTTTAAACATGCAATCAGTTTTGAATAATCAGATTTCAAAAATTAATTTCTTTATGTGCTAAATAGCGGCTAGCGATTTATATGATTTTGAGTGTAAACAGATTGCAGTGGAATGTCATACAGAGTATTTTGAGTGCTGGTATCTCAGCTTTGTCATCCAAAATAAACAGACATTGCCAAGACTCTCACTGTTATCTGAACCATGAACACAATTACTGAACTAGATATCTACAAGCTGCAGAATTTGATGGACCGCTAGCACAGTCTCGCACAACACATGTAGGATTCATGTATTTTTACCTCTGAATTTGCTGTGATGTGGGCATGACAGCAACTACTGTCACTTTAAAGAATGCAAGAACTAGGAAGATTTTTTTCCACAAATATGTATGTCCTGATCTCTCTCTGAATATCAAATGTACCATAAAATGGTGTTTTGGAGATTTAAAATGAAGTACACTTGTAAGACTATAGCTATTGGGAATTTTATGGATGTTTTCTTATAGGATATTCTAATAAATTATGTTTAGAAATGTTAAAAAATACAATTATTTTTAAAATCTTGGCTCTGAGTACTGCTCCTCACTTTGCTATGGCATGGTAGTTGTTACATGAACTTACTGTTCATCTTGCCTTGAAAGCCATCACACATTTTGCCATAGATTTCACTGATGTGGTTAGATGCACTGTATGGTTAGGATTTGAGGACAGAGAAAAATTATGATTTTAATATAAGATGATTGCACGAGGTAACTATTTGCCTTGCTGAATGCTTGTGGTTGGAGGCAGAGCTGTCTTCTGCAACACATTTGCAATTTGTATTTTTGTTGACTGTTGACTTGCAATTTTGCCTTTTCTGCTGCTCCCAGGAGCAACAGAACTCAGTATTTCAAGTGTGAATTTCATATAAAACTAAGATTCACCTTCCATTCTAATCTGTATTTTGCTATGTTTTTCCCCCCATGTCAGGAGGATACAGATCATAATTATTATACTTCAAGAACATATGGCCCATATGATTCTACTAGCCGGGATTTGTGGGTCAATATAGACCAAATGGAGAAAGACAAAGTAAAGATTCATGGGATCCTCTCCAATACCCATCGGCAAGCAGCAGTAAGTTGTTATGCTTTTTCTTCTTTGACTGACATGGATTTTTTTATTATTATTATTATTTTTTAGTAAGTACTGTTGGCTCACCAGTGAGTGATATAACAGTACTTACTAAATATTTTGACTACTGTTCACAGAGCTGCATCTTTGAATTTTAGTTAAGCTATGAATTTCAAATGATTCCACATTGCCTTTTTTGTACCAGAAATAACAGTCCTTCAGAGATATCTTTACAGATATTTTTAAAATGTATTTCTGTTTTTAATGTTAGATCTCAAACTATCAAACAGTATACTACTTGCATTGTTGAAGTAAGAAGAAATTTTGTCAATGACATCAGTAACAATGGAACGGGATTGAGGATTAAGCTGCTGAAGTTTTAAGCCTTCCATGAAGTGTATCTGTGTTTCCATTTCCATTTTGTACGAAGTGTCATAGTAACTTTTTCTTTTGGGAGAACGATAAAAATCATTATTATGTCATATAGCAACAGAAGTGATAGATATGATTGCAGTTTCACGCTAACAACAAATAAATATTATTAAGAGTGTAAATAACCATCTTGTTTAACTCATTGTTGCCTGGTAAAACAGGTATGAAAATATGGGATTGCTTACATATATAACTGAATACAATATGATTTACAAGTTATGTTCTCAGATCTGACCTGTGGCTAAAACTGCATACAAAGAAGAGCCAATACTAACACAAATTAAATGTAAAAATTTACAAATCAGAACTGTGGTTTGTGAGATTCTTATTTCACTAATTTAGCTCCAACAAAAACTTGGATTATGCCAGTTTAAAAACTGAAATAATACAAAATAAGATAAAGCTAACGTTTTACTTAAAGTTGTACAGTTTGTTGAGTTGTGTGTGTTGTTTGAGGGGTTTTTTGTTTGTTTGTTTGTTTGTATTGAGATGAAAAGGTGTTTATCAGCTTTAAAGCTGAGAGAAAATCTAAGTTAAATTGTTAAATTCCTCTTTTCTCTCAGTTTATCTGTTATTTCCCTGGCACCAGCCAGGTGACTGGCTCAGAGGAGTGTCAGTGGCAGCAAGAAGAGATAGCCCAGTATTTAGCTCAAAATACATAAAACAAAGTGGGGTGATAAATCTGCTATATTTGACTAACAGAGAGTCCAAACCATAAAATACCTTCCTTATAGCCAAAAAGACTGTAAGGAGCCAATGCAAATACACAGGGCTCAGGCAGTTGTATATCTTTTGGGTAGATTTAATAAAGCAAAGTATTGGCTATTTTCTTAACACAGTTTTTTTCTAATGAGAAAAAATTCCAAGAGTACCTAAAAGTAAGAACCTGTAATGTCTGCCTTGCCTTCTTCACCTGGGATTCTGGTGCTCTGTGTTGAGACAGAGAATGGAAACATGCAAAAACTAATAGAGCAGTTAAAATAACTATACAAGTTGGAAAAAAAAAAAAAAAAAGTAATTTATTAGCCTTGGAAGTTAAATATTAGTGAAATTCCTTTGAGAAATTTTAACCTGTTGAAGATGGCTCAATCCACTCCCTCTTTCTAAACATTACTGTTTCTAGTTGGGTCTATGAGGTTCTACATTTTAAAATGTCTGTTCCAAGAGGGATATTTTGCTGAAGTTATTGAAACAGAGATTTAAAATGAAGTAATGTTTCTAGGCTGAGTATGGGATCAATGTGGAGCATGGCAGACTCCTGAGCATGAGAGCTTCAACTTGCTCTCCCCAAATGAAGTGGTTTAAGACATTTCCACTTAGCGTTATCTGCCCACTCCGTCTTTCTTGCCAGCTCTAGTAGAGAAGGCAGTGAACCAAATTTAACAGGCTGACATTCATCTCTATTCATAGTTACCAAACTATCTTGGTCTGTGAACTAGATTGGTTGCAGACTTGTCTACATGCTGTTTTAAAGAACCCTTCTTCAGAGATTTGTTTCATATCTGTTCTGAAGGCTGAAAGAGTGTCAACTAGTTTTATCCAATAAGGCTTTATATGTTATGTTTTTATAATTAATTTCATGTATGTATCTGAGCATACAATAATAATGTGTTTTACATGACTAAGTTATTTTTAAAAGAGATGCATTCTATCAACTGTTTAGATATTTTACAGGAAAATTTCTCTGTTTTTAGTAACATCTTCATAATCCACTCTCCATTAAATTATCCTTAATTCAGAAAGAATTAAGAAAAAAATCAAAATAGTTATTTTAATGAATTAGAGATTCTAATATTGAATCTAGAAGAAAAATAAGTGTTCTACAGATTTATTGATCTACTCATTTCTTTTTTCTTTTTTTTTCAGACATTCAAGGTGATTTTTTGGGGGTAGAAAAAAAAATAAAAAACTGTGTAACAGCTGTAGCTTCAAAGGGTCTGAGTAGATCATAACATTACTAAGTAGCCATGTCTTCCCTTCTCATCCATGAACATAAACTTTACTCTGCAAAATGTCTTTTAAATCACAGAATCACAGAATCGTCTAGGTTGGAAGAGACCTCCAAGATCATCTAGTCCAACCTCTGTCCTAACACTAAGAAGACCTCCACTAAACCATATCACTAAGGACTACATCTAAACGTCTTTTAAAGACCTCCAGGGATGGCGACTCAACCACTTCCCTGGGCAGTCCATTCCAATGCCTAACAACCCTTTCAGTAAAGAAGTTCTTCCTAATATCCAACCTAAACCTCCCCTGGCGCAACTTTAGCCCATTCCCCCTCGTCCTTTCACCAGGCACGTGGGAGAATAGACCAACCCCCACCTCTCTACAGCCTCCTTTAAGGTACCTATAGAGAGCGATGAGGTCTCCCCTGAGCCTCCTCTTCTCCAGGCTAAACAACTCCAGCTCCCTCAGCCGCTCCTTGTAAGACTTGTTCTCCAGACCCCTCACCAGCTTCGTTGCCCTTCTCTGGACTCTCTCGAGCACCTCCATGTCCTTCTTGTAGCGAGGGGCCCAAAACTGAACACAGTACTCAAGGTACGGCCTCACCAGAGCCGAGTACAGGGGGACAATCACCTCCCTAGACCTGCTAAAGAGACCTGCTAAAGAGTCACGTTCTTCCGTGACTTGTAGATTAACGTGCTGATAATTTTTTAAAGATTACTTTCAAATTTGATAGGAGAACAAGGAGTTAAATTACTAAAGATTAAGATTCTTATAAGGTCAGGGAGTCTTTGAAAGCTAAAAATTTTTAATTGAATTTGTGTCTTTCTTCATTCAGAAGTATTTAATCCTATGAGCTTCCACAAACTGCCAAGGCTTGTTGCAGGGAAAGGAAATGAAGAGAAGATCTATGAAGTGATTTGGCTGAGCATATTCAATGTTTGGGGAAAATAATAAACCAATATTAATGGAACAATTAAAATGTATAGCTCTATAGGATTTATATCAGTAATAGTGTTTTTTGTTGTTGTTTGTTTGTTTGTTTCAGAACATTGCCACTGTCCTCTTAACCCTATAGTAAAATTTTAGGTGTGACTTGGATGCTCAGTTTAGATGAGACATATATTTGATTATTTGAACACTGACTGAGATACAGGAGTAACTCTTGCTTGTCATGCTCAATTCTCTTTCCTGTCAGTCCATTCTGTAATTTATACATGGAGAAAATATTTTTCCATAAATAGGTCAAAAATTCCAGGATTCTTTCTGAAAAACAAGACATGCTTTATAGTGGCAAAATTAAAAAGACATTTATTTCTTGTGGTTATTAAAAAAAAAATCCTTAAATCCTGTTGGTTCTTTATTACTGCATTAAACTATGTAATTGTCTGTATTAAACATCTATTACATTGTCAGAATTTGGGCCATCACTTTTTGATAGAAGTCAAAGACATCAATATCTGGCTTGAGAGGGCATAAGATTAAGGCTTTATCTATTGCAAACACTATCATTATTCTAATATCTATATTACAGTAATTCAGAGGACTGTGAAAGGCAACTGTGCCTCTTAAAAGCAGTTTAATGGTTATTCAGAAAGCTAATGTTAACAGGAAAAATGCATAACAGAAAGAGGGAAGGTCTGGTCAGATTTATTTTTTTTAACAGTGTTCTTGGAAATTATGTGAGGTAGAACGAGAATATAATCTAAGTGAAATACATACATAAACATAGCATACACCTTCTCAACAGTGAAAACTAAAACATGAAAAAAATAAGTTCTTTTAATTTAATTCATGAGCTGTCTTTTGCTATGCCAATGTGATTAAAAATGTTTGGTTGTGGATACATATTTACATACATACAGAAGAGGTCATTAGAACCTACTCAGTCCAATTAACACAATGCAAATGGATTTTGCATTCTAATTAAAAGGTTTTTTTCTTTAAAAAAGTGCTAATAAATCCTGTCAAAATTCTGTCTTCCACTTAAGTGGAAAGAAAATCTAATTTAAAGTTCCTGTAAATCTTTAGCTGTTAATTTCATGCTAAATAATTCTGTAAACATTTCTAGTGGATGTAAATATAATCCTTCCTGAGAGAAGAAGTAATAATGTATAACCCAGATATAATCCGTAAATAATAATAATAATAATAAATAAATAAAATAGAAATAATGGTGTTTTTTTTTTTTTTCTAATAAAGTATCAACTATTGCCCTTTTTTAAGTGGAGACATCAAAGCTTAGGGCCAAAGAATAGTCAACAACAACAAACCATCTTCAAACCAATTTTTACTGTAGTAACTCCTCTTAAATGCCAAATACCAATGAGCTGCATACTCAGTTCCTATTTAGGCTTCAGGCCATTATGCAAATTTTATGTTTTTATGGGATATAACTTTAAAGCAATGAAAATATTTTTCTGGAATTTCAGTGCACCTTTCCGTCATGGCAATTGATTTGTTCAGGGGTGAGACAGATAGCACAACAGGTGATAACAGTGATAACAGTGGGTGGCCACATTAGTCAACGAGCTGTAGAAAAGCAGTGGAATAGATGGGAAAGGAGAGAGCCATAGGCAGAAAGGGAAAATAAATTTGAATTTGAATGGTACTTTATGAAGACCTTAGGTGAGGAGATGTCTGTTCTCTAAATCTCCAAATTACTGTTCTCGGCTATGAATTCAGCTGATAGTAACCGGTAGGTCGACAGAGGAAAAATATTTTTTTCCTTTTTGTATTTTACTATAAGTAGTTTAGGTAAAGTTTGCTAGTACTTCTGTTGCTTATTTTTTTATAAATAACTTCAGCTCCTGTTTAGTGTTATAAAGAGGTCTGGGAAGTGGTGTAACTTGGATCTGATGAAAAAATCGCCTTCCAGTTACCTGTTTTCATCAGATAAGCACCCAAGTAACATCAAGAGGTCAGGGAGAGCACCTGAATCTGAAGAGACATGGCTGAGGAGCAAACCACCCACCACCAAAGCAGCTGAGCAGGGATTCTGTAAAACTGATATATAGATGGCTCTTCTTAACAAAGAGGCTTAAACAACTGTTTTTTGTTGTTGCTTTTTATTTATTTGTTTAGGAAAAAATCAACAAATCTTTCTTAATTTTATTCTTATAAGAGAGTTATAAGTTCTGATTGAGAGATGTGGTTTTTTTTTCTAAAGTCTTCAGTTATGTAGATGAACATAAAAGCCTGAAAGCAGTGGTACACAGAATTGTTCCCAGATAACTGTTGACAATTCCAGATTTAGAATAACAAGGCTCCAGTGAAAAATAAAAAGCAATGATTGAAACAGATATTTGAAGTGGAGAACTCTCCTTTTTTTTTTTTCCTCTTACCTTTCTGCACAATATTGATTTTATTTTCTGGTGTTGTTCCTTTCAGAGAGTAAATCTGTCCTTCGATTTTCCATTTTATGGCCATTTTCTACGTGAAATTACAGTGGCAACTGGGGGTAAGTGGCTTTCTAACTGTTTACCCTGAGTAATTTGAGAAGAGTTTCTTGCAGGTATTTTAAGTCTTTTTTTTTTTTTCTTTTTCGTTCTATACATGTCAAGAGAGAAACTGCAGTATTTCTTTAAGAAATTTTGCTTTCCACATAAAAGAAAATTACAAAATATCAATATCATGAAAATTCAAGCTGCATGAATTTAACTGATATAAAACCTTCTCAGTGGAAGACTTTATAGTGTTAATTGTTTTCTGTTTATTTTTTTACCCCAGTAATCACATTTGTGTGTGTGTGTGTATATAACATTCGCACTCATGGAGACAGTGCTGGAGCCAAAACACGGGAGAGAAATGTCAGCAGATTTGGGCTGCATGAGGACAGGGGATTTAGTATCCGATGATGATAAGTGCTGGTAGAAGTACGTAACTTGGGTCAGAAAAGGAAAAAAGAGAGGCAGAGGGGAGCATTGTGGAGAGCACAACTGCAGCATTCTCTCATCTTTAAGATGTCCAGCAAGTTCACAGACTCTGGCTTGTGGAGGTCTGCTGAGAGGTGCAACAGGACAAGAAACATAAATAGGGGCCACTGTCGCCAGGACCAGTCCTGTCCTATCGCTGGTCAAGGTTTCTCCTTGAGAAGCCACAGCCAAACCTCTCAGGGCAACCTGTGCCAGCGTTTCATCACCCTCACAGGAAAGAAGTTCTTCCTGATGTTTAGATGCAACTTTTTGTGTTCCAGTTTGTGCCTGTTGCCTCTTGTCCTGGCACTGGGCACCACTGAGAAGAGCCTGGCTCTGTCTTTGTACCCTCCCTTTAAGCATTAACAGACATTTAAAAGATCCCCCTGAGCCTTCTCTTCTCCAGTCCCAACTCTCTCAGCTTCTCACAGAGGAGGTATTCCAGTCCCTTGACCATGTTGGTAGCCCAACATTGGACTCTTTCTAGTATGTCCACATCTCTTTTGTACTGGGGGGGGCAGAACTGGACACAGTACTCCAGGTGTGGCCTCAATGGTGCTTAGTAGAGTAGAAGGATCACCTCTCTTGACCTGCTGGTGAACTGTCCCTAAAGCAGCCAAGAATACCGTTAGCCTAGCATTAGCAGCAAGGGCACATTGCTGACTCACATTCAACTTGGTGTCCACCAGGACTCATAAGTCCTTTTCTGCAGAGCTGTTTTGCAGCTGGGTGGCCCCCAGCATGTACTGGTGCCTGGGGTTTTTCCTCCTGAGGTGCAGGACTTTGTATTTCTTCTTGGTGAACTTCATAAGATTCTTATTGGCCCACCTCTCCCGCCTGTGGTAGCCTAACAATAAATGGTAAGGACAGGTCCTTTTAATACTGTATGGTCTACTGTTTCTCAGTAGTCAACATTTTATAATGGCATTTTTATTACTAGAGATCTGGAAGACCTCACGAGGTTATTCTTGGATGAAAAGAATGACAAAGTTAATGTGTACAGGTGTCCCACATGACAAATGTACACTTTCTGGGGAACAGGATATGATTAATTATGCTAATGACAACACTGCAAACTGTTTTTACCTCCCAGTCAAGAATTAAACAACCTTGTCAAAAGGAAAGTTGAGGACAATGGTACATTAAATCCCTGTCACAATAAAAATGACTACTCTAATGTTTTCCTCTTTTCTTTATGTAGGTTGTGCTGTGGCATAGTCCGGTTTCCAAGTTGCCTTTTAAATTTCTGAGGTGTATACTCAACTTATTTTTCTCTTTATTGTTTATTTAGAAAAGGTAGTAAAAATAACTAGTTTGAGGGCTTTACTCACTGATGTCCTCAGCTTATGTTTTACAAAGCTATTTAATTTATAACTAGAAGGTAAGACAGTTTATAGTATTGTTCTAAGCATAATTAGTAATTTGTGGTTCTTTGTCATAGAAGCATGTCTCCACAAATTCTTATAAACCACATTTTTAAAGTAATGTCATGTCCTGTTGTGATTTTTGTTTATAACTGTAAGCTTTCAATATTGGAAAATGCAACAAATACATAGAAAAGGTGTTTAGAATATAACCCATGTACTTGTACAGGCAAAAAAAAAAGTAAATCAAAACTCTTCCTCAAATGGATTTGTAAAACTGGTGGTTAGTTTGGGGCTAATTACTACTAGGGGCACCTGTGAGTACATGGTGACAATAACTTTCCCTTATTTGACATTGCATTTACTTCCCCTTAGACCTGTTTTGTGGCAAAGCAGCGTCTAGAAGCTCCAAAACATATTAAGGCATTCTGCCAGGTCAATATGACCTTTGATTTAGGCAATCTTTCAGGAACAGTCATTAAAATGAAAACCATGTGTGCATCCCCTAAGAATCATAGAATTTTCTGACTAGTTATAAACTTGGATTCTATTGTGGGTTTTGTTGTTATTGTTGTTGTTTTTTTTTTTGTTTGTTTGTTTTGTTTTGTTAAGATTTCCAAGGCTGTTTCAGTTAAAACTTCTCTACCTCTTCGGAACTTTTCTAGACTAATCAAGACAATTATGTCATGACTACAACTTGCTGACACTGATGCTTTTTGCCTTGAACCGTCTGTCACATTTCATTCCCAAACAAAATGAGTTTTGCAAAACAGAAGTCAGTGCAAGTATTAATACGCTGATTATGAGTGTATATGTGAATGTTTCTCTAGCAAATTCATTTCAGTTAATTATGATATCATTATCAAAGTCAAATTTTGTGAATAGAAAGGAATTGTTACTCTTGGAGCATCAGTTTCCAAAATGTAGTAGTAACTACTTTCAGCAAATTAAAAATGGAAATGAGATCTGTGAGCTAAATCTTGAAGTCTCTGGTTAATTTTTCACTGAGCCTTACCTTGGGCAAGTAACTACCAATTTCCGAGTTCAAAAGGAGATGTAGGACAGTGAAAGGTTGAAGCTTAGTCTGTTCTGGGACATGAATGTGTAGAGCCCCACTAGATGGACTAGAGGAGGAGGATGATCAGTGGACAGAATGGGTTAGAAGAAGGGGTTCCCTGTTTGAGCTACAGCAATGTATTAAGGAGCCAGGAACCCCATGTGGTGAATTAAATTAAATAATTTTATACACTTGGAGGAGCATAGCTGCTTGTGGTTTCAATTGACAGGGAACACTGGATTGTAGCAAGGAGACAGTATGATCCTGGAAAACCTAAAGGGAAGAAAAACTGCAAGAGAAAAGGACATATGGAGAAACCAAAGTGGAGGTCCCTGCTATTAGGATAAGTGATAGGCATTTAATAGATCAGCAATTTCAGTAGTAGCTCCCAGAGGGCAAGTTGTTGCACCATTGTGTCATGGAGCACAGATGAGTGGCACAGGAGAGAAAAATAGGTGTGAATGAAAAGATAAAACTTCAATGTTACCAATGTTGTCTATGTCCTATATCACGCAGGTTACTGTGTTGTCAGTGAGTGAGTTCTTCAGGTATGCAAATTTAGAAATAAGAATATTGTAAAAATGACAGAAGAGCAAATAATTGTGGCAGGCTTCTATCCCTATATGGAAAAACATGCAAATTAGCATGCATAGTAATAGGTTACACTAGGCAAACCACAGAATTGTAGGAGAATAGATTATAAACTGAACAAGGCAAGAACAATCATCTGATGATCTCTAACAGGCAGAGATCACTGCTCCAGCAACCTTGTACATATCTGTAACAACCTGGGCATTCCATGAAAAAAATCACATCTTTATAAATTATAAAATGTATATTACGAAGAAGAAGTAAAAATTAACAGAAAAACAATAGATTAGTATTTAGTGAAGGAAAGCAAAAGGAGTGAGTGACATGGTTACTGCTTTGTGAAGGCTTAGCTGATTCGTGATGGGTTGATCACATGTGGTTCTGGAAGGGGCACTTGGGTGAAAGTGCACAGAATCTGAAATAATTCTGCCATGAGTTAAGAGCATTGGCATAGCCTGCAGGCAAATTTACAGATGAAATTAATAGGTTATAGAGAAAGGATGCAATTCATCTATCTGTGTTGACATCCGTGTCCATGTTTGTCATCCTTAACTCATCTACAGTCAGTAGAGATGTAATCAATATAGTCACTAGTCAATGAACACCAAAGGCAGATGTTTAAAGCAGGTTGGATGAACTGCCTCTTGTATCTAATTCTCTCTGTTTGTCAATGTATTATATTACTACAAAGAGAGCTTGGGGTGATGAGCTCAGGTATACATGTTTACCATTTTTAATGTATTAGTCTGGGTGAGTTAACCATATGGTTATTTTACCAGATAGCACAAAGAAGGTTTCAGAAATGTCCACCTAATCCATGAAATATCAAAGGCACAAATACATATTCAGAAAAAAAAAAAAAAAGGCACAAAAGACTCAAATTTGTTGCAGAGAAAAAAACATTTATTAAAAATGTTCTGCATAGGTAGGAATCTTATAAGAATTACAACAAGGAACTTCTGTTAAAAAGTTTGCAAATGCTAAATCAGTCAAAATATAGTTAACATGGCACCTTGTAGACAATTGAAACATAGCACTGAAAATAAAATATTTTGGAAGTTTGAAATGACCAGGGATGCCAAATACAGCATGTGTTGGCCAAAACTAACCAAGGAAGTTAGAGGGCTGATGAGAATATATGGGAATTACAGCAGCAGGAGCTAAAACAATATATGTGCAATAGGTTTTGTAATAAAGTAGGGATGGGCCTTTGAAAAGCAAACCATGTATTTCCACATTTCTGTAGCTTACTGCTCAGAGATCTGGAAACTAGACAGCCCGTCAGACACTTCTACAGCATTCGACAGACACAAAGCACTGACACATTTCAGCAGAGCAGTCAGCTGTTCCATCCTGTGATATTTGAGAGGACGATTGCTAATCATCTTGTAGGGAGTTTCTGGTATTTACCTGAGAATGGCAATTCATTTTCATATTGCCCTGCTGAAGTTGGAGCAAGCAGTTAAATTTGTGAAGACTGCTTTAAGAAAAGCTACTGGGGAAATAAAAAAAAAAATAAAAATAAAAAAAAAAAAAAGCTTCTGCTAAATGATCCTTCAATGGAGGTGCATTCCTTAGCAGCAGGCTTAGGTATTATTTGAAATAATTCTTACTGGGGCCATGCTACCTGAGCATTCCTACTACCATTAATAATGGAAAGAATACCAGACAAAAAAAAAAAAAAAAAAAAAAGTGAAAACACACTGTTTTCAAATAAATGTTTGCAATTTTCTAAAATTGAAATCAAGAACCCTTTGTATGATCGTGTTACTGCCTAAAGTCAGGTTATGTCCTAAAATATTTGTACTTACTGAAGAGAGAGGTCTTTTTTTCATCTAAGATGACACTACATAGCCGTTCATCAAAACTGCAGATGTTTTACCCAGTACTGATTCAAGGCAAAATCACAGGCACTGAAAATGGTGAAATATAGTTTCTGTTGAAAACTGCTGTTATTGGAGCTTGTGCTGATGAACAACCATGAAGCACCTGAGCACAGCCTCTTAACTCACCAGTTGGGACAGCAGGTTCATATCTTTTATTCTTATGAGAAAGAGTAGCGCTTATTCTAGTATCAAACTGTTTATAAATGTGCATGTAACTTGTGGGAAAGTAGCAAGAGAGGAAGAATCTTGAGTTAATTAGCTAGACTGCTGCTTAAAAGTAAATTCTATACGTTTTGAGGAGGGATACTATGAAAAATAATTACCGAACTGCACAGAATTGTAATGTACTTTTGCATCACATTTTGCAGTACTTTACTTCCAGGAAAAAAAAAAAAAAAAAGGAAGTGAAAAAAGACAGCATGCTACTGTTAAAGGAGTAAGGCCTGAGGCTGCACTTCCTGAGCTGTCTTTTTTTGTTGGCCCACAGGGTAATACATCTGAGCAGGAGGGAAATCTGTCCCCTGTTCTATGTAAAGAGAAGGATCCAGATGGTTAGGATCTGAGATTGGAAAGGGTGATGATGGCTGTGAATTTGCAGCCTGGGATTAGCCTATATTAGTGGAAGTTTATCAGGAGATTTCCAGACCTCAGAGGACAAATATGCTCACGTGTTTTCCTTGCATCACTCATAAATTTTCTTAAGCTTTAAAAAACAGTGAGTAGATGGAGTAAAATCTGTCTGGGTTATTTTACTGGGATATCTGAAGTACTACTGAGTGGCGCATCTTGTTGGAGCCTGTCAGAAATGTGGGTCAGGGCTTTTCTGGTCATTCCTGTTGCTCTACACCCTTTAGCACAGGAGCCAGCAGGAAATGTGTTCATTACTTAATGAAGAGCTCTTTGATAACAAAAGTCATTTTATAGACTACAGCTGTTAAAAGGCAAAGGTGATATAAAGCAGAGTGTACATCACAATGTTTCTAGCCAAAATCAGTGACTCAGGCTACCCTGTGTCCATTACAGGGGATTACACTTGTCATCACCAGTAGGCAAGTAACTCTGAAGGACTGTGGAGAGCTGGCTATTGACTGGCAAATATCAGCTCACAGAACTGCATTCTTTTTACCTCTTCACATCCTGTCTTTTTCTGATGTCTTATATTACAACACAGCTGTTAGTATTTTTTTTTCCTCCCTGTATAGCTTCCTTTGTCTTTACTCCTGTGTCAAGTGTCCCTTCCGGAGCTACCTTTCCTCCTTCTGTAAGGGGGGAGCCCTCGTATCAACTTCCCCTGAAATTCTGTTTTGTCTTGCTTTCCATCAGTGAACTCTTAAAATTATTTCTGTTCCTGTCTTATTCTTTATCCTTAGAAATTGGCCCAGAAACAGGGTAAAGATAATGATAAGCTTTGGGGGGGGGTGGAAATCCATATGCCTTGACATCACTCTGACCTTGACATAGAAGGGCATTAGCCTACTTAAGGCTGAGGTTTACAGGAAGTAGTTGTACTGAAGTGGTGACAGGACTTAAAATGGTCACATTTGTATTTGTCTGTAAGGTTCCGTTTCATAAAGTAACAGATAACTTGCCAAAGCATTTGCCTACATGGAATGTCAAACAAATGCTTAAATAATTTTGCAGATCAGACAATAATAACTTGAATGGCTTAATGTTAGTGTAAACAGCCTTCAGGATAGCCAGCAACTGCTTCACTGAACATTGGGAAATTGTAAGGTATAGGTTGTGTCTAAAATGAATCCACTACTTTTTATTGTAGAATTTTATAGTAGGCATAACTTACACTGTCCTTTTTGCAGCATTGCAAAGTTTAAATAATATTGTGCTTTTACATCATAATAAAAATTTTAATGCATGACAAGTCTTTATTTCTGCATCTCCCACAAAACACAGTGTTTATTTGGTTTGTTGCATGTTTATAAGTTTGAAAATGAAACTTCAATCCATTTATGCCTTTGTTTCAATACACTTTGTAAAAGCTACTGCGTATGTCCAGTCTCATAAAGCTTTATGTGGTTTAATTTTGCATTTCCTATCCTATAACACACTCTTCTAGCTCCTATTCTCATTGTAAAAGATTGAATAATTGAATGTTGCAAATCTCAGCTGAAAAGTCATTTACAAAGAAAAACAAATATATATTTCCAAACCAACACCAGGCAACTGAAAGCTAGTGAGAACAATGGGTAATATATTTAATTTCTTATTAAAAGAGAAAATTCCTGTTAAATAGTGGAAAATAGGCCTTGTTGCTATAATACAGTGTTGCATTAAAATGATGTATTGATGTGGAAGTCCTGGACCTAAGGAAGTGTTCTCAGTCTGTAAACCTTCTAAGATTCATAAAATATTACTTGTATATGCCTGTTTCAAACAGTCAAAATAAAAAATAAATAAATAAATAAATGCTGACAGTTGGTTACATACTTTTATTTTATTTTATTTATTTTTTTAAAGGAAGTGATTCAAAGCATAGATGAGTTAGAGATCAATCAGGCTGGGAAACGTGTTGAAAATGCAGTTCATATGCAAAGGACTGCTCTAAACTGCAGTATTTCTAATAAGAGCCAGAGTCTTATTATTTTGAATTCTGCCCAATTATAATTAATAGCTGTCCTTTTCTAAAAGTTAACGTACAACTTTGACAAAAGCTCTGTTCCTGGTCCTCTTAAGTAAGGTTTGTTTGAAAGTGTTGAATTCCTAATAGTATCAATTTAGATGTAAAGGGCTTGATCCTATGTATGTCATGGTGAAGGTTCTTTATTTTTTTGCCTCTCAGAGGCAAACTTGTAGAAACTTCTTGTAGGCCTTCCTTCAGGCTTCTGTAAATGCAATATTAAAATTTTTGATGTGAAATTATGTACACTATGTGATGCTACTGTTGACTGGTACCATGGCACCATGTACCTTTGCTGATTGTTCATAACAACCAGGGAAACTGAGGGCTTCATCTCCTTCATATCCATAACTGCCATATATTTATGTTATTAATCATGAAATACTGATGAAATTCAATTTGTTCCTTATGTTTCTGGTAAATTCTATGGACTACTGCACTGACTGTTTTGGCTGACTCATTTGGCTTCCTTAAGAAGCCTGTTAAAATAACTAGTCACAGAAAAAAATGTCTTGGTCTTAATGCTACTGAAGCAGATTGTAAAGCTCTACATGCTGCCACAGGATGTTCCCCTAATTGCCTGTATTTTGTATCAGGACAACTCCGCAACGCTTCACAGTAGCTGCTTTGTTAAAATCATTTTCTACTACCGAAGGCAGAACCAATACTCACACCCACTCCTTTTCTGAAATAGCAGAGCAACAGAAATGATTACCCTAGTCAAAGGGTAAAATATGAAAGTCTATATTTTCCAAAAGACATTACATAGAACGTTAATTACAAGAAGAAGAGACTATTTTGCACAAAGTTTTTGCATATTAGTAGATAAAATGTCTTTTATTCTTTCAGGATAAATATTAGAAATATTATGGTTGGAAGAAGCTCATAAACTTTTGTCAGTTCAACTAAATGGTGTTTTTAAAGCTATGATGCAGTGGCAGTCCTATCTATCCAGTTAATACATTTTTATTGTAGAAATTAAGGGGCCTTTCTCCACTTTTTTTTTCCTGTCCATTTTAATACCTTAAAAGGTATTTCAACAGCACATATGAAGATGTAGTGCAAAGTTTTTAAACTAGCTCAAGGTTAGTCCAACAGCTAAGCACATATGCTGTATTATTTTTGTAATTTAATCTAATACTTCTGCATTGCACTACATTAGCTTTAGTATCTCTAACATGATGCAATGTTACATGTTATAGATGTGCTTATAAAAGCTTGATTTAAGAAACAAAAAAAAAAGAGAGAATAAAAAAGAAAAAGCATAATTCAAAGAACTGTTCCAGAAAATCCTCAGAAAATCTGAATTTTTGTATTTTATTATGAAGGAAAAAAGAATTATAAGAAAGAGAAATCCTTGAAAAAATGCCCTAGTTTCCAGCTTGGAATATCTTGGAAGAGAATCTTATTTCTTCCCCCTTTTTTTTTTTTTTGACTTCAGGCTTACAAATTCATTGGGCACTGACAATATGTCCAAAGCATTTTTACCAGGAGCATGGAGTTTTTGGTTGCTGTGCAGTAAGCAGCTTGTTGTTATCTGAAAGAAAAGTTTGAAAGCTTAGGCAGGCTTAATTAAAATCAATGAAGGATTTAAAAGCAAACACTAAAATTATTGCTGGAGAAATATAATTAGCAAAATAAATTGCATCCTAAAATATTTCCAGAGCAGCCCACAGGGACCCAGTGCCAGTCTTCACTAATGAGGAAGCAAGAAATATTCTGGGGAAGCCACAAGAAGGCAGCAACAAAAAAGACTGGAACAATCCTACTGATAGCACAGCCTCACATTAAGAGGCTATTTTGTCACTTAGTTTTACACGTTACCAGCTGCATTATTAAAAATATAAATATATTTTCTTTCTTCCTGTTATTGTCTGCTTTGTCATATCCAAAATTACTGATTACCCATAATTTCCATTTCCTACCCGTGTTTCTGAAGACTGCTAGTGAGTATGAAAAACTCGTGAATCAAACCACATAAGCCTTTTTATGCTTATTACTTCAGATAAAGTATTCTAATTTCTCTATTTGGGATCTGTCAATGTCAGAGGAAATGTCTGCTCCTAGAATTTCACTATGAACTCTAACAGAATGCAGATTTTCTTAATATCTTGAAGGTACTGTTCTGTGGATATGATGATTGTCCTGCTTTGACTCTTAGAGAATGTTAAGAAAAGCAAATTCCTGCAACATAGTTTGCATTCCCTGCAGTTCGAAAACAGAGTGCGTGCAACTGCTGTCTGACTCACATTATGAAAAATCACTTGTGTGTTGCCAGCTTCTTCGTTATAACATCATACCTTCCTTGGCAACAACCTTGTCTCAAGCCAGTCCTTGCTAAATTCATTACCCTTGCAAATTGTCAGATTGATATCAGACTGTTTTCTGAAACCAAGGCCATTGAAATAAACAGGTTACTATGCATCTTTGTCAGTTTTGACCTGGGACCTAAATTTCTTCACTTGCTTCCACTTCTCCTTACAATTTTGGCCTTGACTCCACATCCTATCCTCCTTCCTTCTATCAGCTGTTTGACTAAATAACGTGCCCAACCTTCAAGCTTTCTCCTGCATATTCTTGCTCCTGAGATGTCTCCAGGTGTGAGCAGTGGAAAAGAAAAAATTATAACCAATAGTTAAATTTTGTGATAAAGCACTGAACTAATAATAAGAATGTCACAAAAAAATTGAAGGAATCAAAAATATTTTTTTTGTTCTTTTCATGGAAAGTTTAACTCAAAAGTAGACATTTGGTTTTGTGTTTTATTGCCACTTATTTTGGACAGCTTCTTTATGTTCCTAAACATTGAAGAGACTATTCTGGATAGGGTTTTTATTTCAGATCTTCAAATGCTAAGCACATATAATAGTAATAATTCCACACATTATGTGTCATTTTGAATTGTGACATGCAAATAGGCTCCTGTTTCAGTCTTCAAAAGCAGTTTGTGTCCATGTTTTCCTAGTCTGTCTCCAGGAAACAATAAGGTAGCCAGAATCACAAACTTGCTGTTCCTGCTCTGCCTGAACTGACCAGCTCTGATCTTAGCCCTTAAAAATTAGGGGATGAATATACAAGGGGATAGGGCCATCAGTGTGTCTCCTTCAAGTGTTATGGGTTCAAAGCTGCCTTGTATTGCCAGAGACAACATTGGCATAACTTAGCACGCAGGGTCTGCCCTGCTGTTCCTGTTAGAAGTGTTTTAATTTTACCTATTACCGTACTAAACATTCTATTCCAGATGACATATAGCCTATAACTCTGTCTTTAACCAACCTAAAAAAAAGAAAAAAAGACCTTGTAAAATTGCATCATGACCCTTAATGCCTGGGGCCAGTTACCTGGAAAAATCATTTTGCGGCTATTTGCTTGAGTAGAAATGGTGACTTTTGATTTCAAGCTCCTGCACATGACAGTCTGGGATGTGCATGCACATCTGAGAGCAAACAGTCTAAAGGCTGTTGAAGAAAACTTAAATGGAGGTTGTTTTAAGACTCAAGGGACTTTTTTGGTTTGCTAAAAATTATTGTGGTATTATACTATTGTTTCATCAATGAAATAAGTGCTTATTAATTTAAGAGGTTATTAATCGGAGTGAGATAATTTGGTGACTGTTCAGCTTGAGCTGAATGGCAGATGTGTGATTTCATAATGGAAGATGCAGTGAAGCCAAATAAAACAAGGTGTTATTTGGCAATGGCTTAATAGTGCAACAAAAGTCAATTTCTATAAGCCTTTTTTTCTTCTTCTTTTTTACTGCAGTTTATGTTCTGTTTTCATTCCTTACATTATGTGTGAGAGGCATGAAACATAAAAGAATAAAAATATCTCTGGAGTGTTGACTATGATTCTTAAATTTCACCTCTTTTTGTCTTATGGAGTAAAATAAAGAATTTCTTTCTGTGGAGTAGTTTTCTATGAAGTGAGATTAAAAGGCATTATATGTTTTATACATTTCATTTTCAGATTCCTATCCCCTAATTTCTACCTGTCTCACAAAAAGAATTGCAACCAGTATTTTAAGGTCAAAATTATGTTTATTAATCCATCCACCACATTTAATTCATGAGAGGTATTCTGTAAGCCATTAGACCTGGAGACACTGGGGCCTCCTTATTGATCAGATAAATTATTATGTTAACTGTACATCTGCTTCTCTGTCCAAATAATACACTCCTACCTACAACTACTGTTTCATTTCCTTCACTTTTTCAGCTCTGAGCTGTATCATTTCTGAAGTGTCAGGCTGGGGTTATGTCAGTCTGACTCTCCTTGGTCTCAAAAGTCTAGGTCCACATGTTCAGGAAAAGGACTTCAAGCATTCTTCAAAACAAGTTATGTTCTTAGCCATTCTAATAAATTCTTGGCTTCTATTAAATAGTAGCATGGAAGAAAATCCACTTTTTCCTTTGGAAGAGATATACTTGCACTGCCCTTCAACAGCCAGCCAGTGGCTCAATTAGATACATAAAAATTTCTCTTTAAAGAGAACTTGTGAGTTTTTACAAATGCTTTGTTTATGCTTCTGCAGCTGTAGCTTTTATGACCATTTTAGTTGTTAATTCCAACTTCTAGTATAAACACGGGCTTTTGATAACACAGAAATGAGAAAGTTGTGCACTCAGCTGTAAAAATGTCCAAGAAATAAATATTTGGCACTAATTCACTCGACACGTAGTAAAACATTTCAGTGGAGTAACTTGTGTTCTCTTGGTATTTCCAATAATTTGGAGTTCTTTAGAATCTTGCCCTAGATCTAAAACTGAAAAAAATATATTTATTCAAATTTTAATAGATGCATTATGAGTCTATCTCCATTGTGAGGGATTGTGAAAAGTAACTCAAATATTACTTATGAAGCACTTTGGACATTTGAAATGACAAACAATTTCATTGTTTTAAATGCATTGTTTTCACTGCTAGCTATGTGGGGGTTTATTCTCTTGCTGTTGTTACTGAGAAAACACAGTTTTGCTGGAAACTGAAATGGAACACAAGTATAATACCTATCCATCAACGTACATCTTAAAATAAGGTCAATTATATATTATAACAGTTTAGTTATGAATTATTCAAGTAAATTTAATTAAATTTCATGCAAACTAGAACAGTGATAAAATGTGCATTTACCATGGTAAACGGTGCATTTGGTTTAATGTTAAATAAAAAGGTAGAAAAATATATGAAGTGCACTTTATCCCTCATATAGTTTTAAATCCATGTTCTTGGAATTTTGTAGTGTGGACTTTCATGTGTATATTTTATTGAAAGAAAACTAACCTACTTCTACCACATATTCTTGTTAGGATTAAGGACATTGGAAAGATCACAGTTTTAATGAATCTCATAAGACATGTTTTCCTTTCAAACTTGTTGAAAGTATTAATCTTTCAGGGAAAAATATAGTACTAGCTAGGCACAGTCAAGAAGACTCTGAGATACTTATGAGGTTGAAAAGTAGTTGTTGTGAAATATAGCTGTGTTGACGTCTTGTTTTGTTTTAAATTTAGTAATTTTGGCACTCGGTATAGATATTAAAGGTCAGCTCTGCTCACAGAAGCACCTTAAACTTATCAAATGTTTGAAAACTAAAAAAAAAAAGGCATCCTTTGCAGCACATTTTTTATTCTGTGCTTCCTATTCAGATGGGTTTTGTTTGTTTGTTTGTTTTTTCCTAATATACTTACGTATTTGGATTTCTACCTCATTCACATTACAAGGATATCACGGTTGGGTACTTTTTCCACATTTTGTTTCTGGACAATGTCTTATACAATGAAATGGAATCACTCTTATGACTTGCTACTTGTATTGGATTGCTTATTTTCTACCATGCTTGCCATGGTGCAGCTCAGAGAAAACTGCTCTATGGGAGACATCTTTTACCCTTACTTCTTTAGATGCAATTGATTGCTGAAATTGAGGACACATGGTAGCTTTTGTTCTCCCACAGCTGCTTGGAAACTTTTGTCTTGTTGGTGTGACCTGTGTGAAATTGCTCATCTAATAGAGAATTTTTTCTCTAATCATAGGCAGCAATGAGACATATTAAACTGTTTCTTCCTCTTTTACCTGTGCAATGTTCCTTTTGGAAAAATGTTCTTTTCAGAAAACTAGTGCAGGCTTTAAAGAGGACACAAATTCCAAAACATGGAGCTACCTACCACCCTGCTACCAGAGCTTGGCATTAGCAAGACATGGTTCAACTTTGAAAAAAATCTGAAATGTGTTCTCTGCCCATGTATACCCTTCTGTATGATGGGTATATCATAGATCAGATCATATATATGATCATATATCATAGATCAGAGGGTACCATATGTAGCCTCTTTTCACGGGGATCATAATGACTTATTTATTCTTCAGCATTACCCTTAATAATCAGTTGCCTTCCCTCCGCTTGTCAGAAGCCAGACTACTGCAAGAGTAAACAGCACAGTCAGTAGGCAGCTTACTGGGGCATTGTCACTAAAGCATAACTTACTGATGTGCCCGTTAATTGTACTGCAACTGAATAGCATTTCTGTAGAAGAATGATGGTTGTGTTATAACAATTAAGCTACGCATTTTGATAATATGGCAAATAGCTTTGTCACCTCAGTACATTAATCTAAAATTGGGACAGTGTGGGAAAAAAAAAAGATCCTGTTTAGCAAGCAATTGACTTGTCCTTTAAGCCAGTCAGCACTGAAAGTGTATTTATTGGACAGTACTGTGAAACAGGTGGTCTCCAAAGATAACAATGTACCAGGAGAAACCTCAGTCAAAATAAAATGTAAGGAGTAGCAGAAAGGAGAGCTCATTTTGAACAGGATTACAGAGATCTTGTCATCTCATTATTTTCAGTGGCAGACTAACACTCCTGTTAATATTTTGACTTCAAATAATCTAACTTCATTTCTTCAGTCTGTTAGTCTCCTTTTTCCTTTTTTTAATTTTATTTTACTTTTATTTCTGTCTCTCTTTAAACTAATGTCTCTAGATTCTACACATCTAGAACTGTGAACTTAGTAATATGATATTGATTGAGTCATTGATCAAAAGTTCAATCAAAAGGAAAATATTTTCTCCTCAGAATATTTCTGCATGTGTCAAATATTATCATGCATTCTTTTGTCCCATATTTTGGTGTAATGAGTTTGTAATGTCTGAAATGAGTCCCAGCGCAACAGAAAATTGCACAGCTTGGTGGGACCTCATCCCCATAGGTTAACGAAGAGAAAAGCCCCAACCAGCTCAGCTAGCATCACTCATGTGTTTTCACCGACAAAATGGAGGTCTCTTCACAATTCCTAAAGGTGGTGGCCTATATGGGTCTACTGTGTCCTGAAAAGTCTACTTGTCCTTAATATTGGATGGTCATCCTTTTGTGGGGAAAGAGGCAAAAGTTAATTCTGGCAGATAGTCTATATCCAGACATAGTTTATGGGAATTTTGTACTCAGCACAGTACAGAAATGTGGCCTTATGTGGCTCCAGAACAATTAAAATTCACAAATAGTTTCTTTGATTTGGGTATAACTGTCAGAGAGAAGAAATAACTGTTTCTGAGAATGTGAGGAAATGCATCTGAAATGCATATTCTTTTTATATGTTTATTTACATATACATGACATTGGGATTATGAAAAATATAAATTACTTCTTTAAATTGATATAAAGCCATGGAAGTCAGCTATATAAATCCATCTTTAAGAGCCTGAGAAATTTTGATGTCACTACATACATAAGGGTCATTTTACTAGTTTGCTGCATGCCATAAAACTATGATGAAAAAATCTGAGTTCCCTTCTAAAAAAAAATTATTTCTATTCCTTTTCCAATGGTAATATTGAATTTTAGTTGTGGCTGCACTTTTTATCTGTTCTTTGATGACCTCTCCTGGAGATTTTCTTCTGCGTCATCCTGGAAGTTTAGTGGGTTTTGCTTCCTGGAGGTAGGAGCAAAGGCCATTGAGCCAGTCATGAGCTTTTGAAAAACTATTTTTTTACTCTGTTGAATTTAATCTGACATGGGTATCTCAGGCTTTTACTTGTTTCTGTCCATTAGGTTTTTTTTTCACAATATACATTAGATTTGAATTTCAAACAGATGAATCAATGAATACTTTTTTTATTTATTTAATCTCTGGTTATACCAAGTCTTTCTGCCCTGTTGACAGTCTCAGAGTTTCAAACTGATTTGTCTCCTGTCTTACTGTCTCTAGTCACTTCATTGTCTTCTTGATGTTATTTTGGCTTCTGTGTATTATTTCTATCCAGCAATGCTCCCATTTTGCAGACCATTTCTGCCTATATTTCAGCACATTCTTGAGCATTAAAGTGGTTGAAACAGAACCTTTAAGCTGAAAGGTCAACATTATCTCCTTAAAATCCATAGGAAATGTGTTATTGATTTCAGCAATAGTGGGATAAATCTGTGATGCAGTTTAGCCTCATCCTTCTATCGCGTATCATCGTTAACTGAAACTGAAAACTGTTTGATGGCAGAGCAATTCCGTTTATGACGTGCTTATGCAAAGTCTCACAAAAAAAAAAAAAAGACTGAATCTCTGATTGTGGACTCTGCACAGGACAGCTATATAAATAATCATAGAATCATTGAACACTTTAGATTAAGAAGGACCTTCAGAGATCACTGTGTCCAACTCTGTGCTCAAGGCAATAAATGCATCTTGCCTGAAATATTTATTCTTTCAGTGTATTTAAAATATATAAAATGGGGAGGTATTTTTTTAAATTTAAAATCAATACAAGAATTGCAATAAAAGTTGGGATTAAGTATTTTAACTTCAAAGCAATATCGAGGAGGTAGAACAACAGAATATGCTTAAGACAGGAACCAAAAAGTCTAACTAATATAGGAAAAAGAATTTGGCAGTGTGACTGTAGTCATCCCTGCTTCATAAATATTCATCCGACTTTCAGGTTCAGCTGTAGTCAGAGGGTAAAAGCCCTTGTAGACTTAATGGAGCAAGGCAGATCATGGTCATGGGAGACAAGGACCCGTTACAATTTTGTTACCTTTTATTCCACTTAATTTTTGTAAGACTGCAGTAACTTCTTTAACGGCTAGAGTCATCTTCATGTTATTAGACCAATTCACTATTTTCATCTTAATAAGTTGTTACACAGTCCTTGGATAAAATTGCAGATTGACCTCACAAAGTTGAAAGGAACTACATGAAATATCTTTTCTTTCATCTATTCAAGAAAATCAGTGAATTGAAATCACTGGCCTAAAAATTTATTTTGTGTCACAACACCTATAAGCAGGTTCCAGCTAAGTGGCATCACAGAAGTAAATCTGAGGAAGAAACAAATAAAAGTTTGCCTCCGTAATGAGAGTGGAGAAACTTTAAGGAGACATTGAGTGGAAGAATCTCATTAGAAGAGCTGATTGATATCCATGGAAACCTTCTCAACCTAGTAAGAAGGTTGAGAAAATAAATAGCCATAGGAATAATTACTGAATAAGACTCAGTGCAATGTTATCGTTTAACTGGAGGATTAAAATGAAGAAGCGTTTAGATTTGGCCCCTCCTCTAAGCCATCAACAAAATGAACACAGTGTATGTATGAATTTGTAATGCGACATGCCTTTTTTGAAGGAAAAGTTTCCATGGTAACATGGCAGAAAATCAATAAATAAGTTGTGGTGTGGTCTAAAAAGTGCCTCACCTCCAGGTAAAGTTTGAAGCAGTACGAAAACTGTATAGTTATCAGCAAACTGCAGACAGTTTGTGTAATTCAGCTGGCCACTTAATTTTATTCATGGATGACTCTAAGCTCATCCTGTAAGATCACCCTATCCTATAACTCTAGTTTCTCCAACAGTACAATTTAAGAATGAAATTGTTCTGCCCCATGGGGCAGCTGATAACAACTTCAATAGTCAGACAGTAAATACAAAGGACCCATGACTAGATTAGTTTAACAGGTCTGCTAGCGTTTTAATGACTTTGTTCTCCATTAAATGTTCTTTTTCCTAGTATATCAGCTTGATCTCATTAAACTGCTGAGGTTAGAAAGATAATTCACAAAATGCTCATTTACAGAATGATTTTTTTTCAGGCAGAATTTCTTATTAGTTTGAAAATTAATGAATATATCACAAAATATACATACACTACTCCTGTATACATGTGCCTTCAGTTAGTCATAGTAAAGGTGATCTCTAGACACAAACGAATCACAGAATTGTGCAGAGTGGTTGAGATTGGAAGTGACCTCTGGAGGCCATGTGGTCCAACCCCCCTGCTTAAACAGGACCACCCAGAGCAGATTGTACAGGACCATGTCCAGGTGGCTTTTCAAGATCTCCAAGGAGGGAGACGCCACAGCTTTTCTAGGTGACCTGTGTTAGTTCTTCATCACCTGCTGAGTTAAAAAGTATTTCCTAATACACAGACAGAAAGTCCTTTGTTTCAGTTTGTGCTCATTGTCTCTCGTGCTGTCACTGGGCACCACTGAGAAGAGCATGGCCTCATCTTCTTTACAAGCTCCCTTCAGTTGTTTATATACATTCATGTGATTCCCCCATGAGGCTTCTCCAGGTTAAACATTCCCAGTTCTCTCAGCCTTTTCTCTTAAAAGAGTTGCTCCAGTCCCTTAATTATGTCGTTGGTCCTTCACTGGACTCTCTCCAATAATTCTGTATCTCTCTTGTGCTGAGGAGTCCAGAGTTGGATTCAACACTCCAGATATGTCCCATCAGGACTGAGAAGAGGGGAAGGATCACCTCTCTTGACCTGCTGGCAGCACTACTCCTAATGTAGCCCAGGATACTAAAGAGTGTACTTTGAACACAAGGTCACACTGCTGGCTCACATTCAACTTGGTGTTGACCAGGACCCCCAGGTCCTTGTCTGAAAAGTTGCTTTTCACATGATTTGCCCCTAGTACATACCCTTCAAAATAAATAAATAAATAGAAAAAGAAACAAACAAAACCATAAAGTTTTGAGCTCCAGCCAATACTCAGATTACTCAAAAGTTATTCATAAATGCTGACATTATGTATCTCTATTCTAGTGCCATCAAACCTCAAGATGACAGTTTCCCAAACTGTGTTAATTTAAAGGCATGCATATTTACTTTGCCTCAAATAATTATAAAATGGACCTAATCAATTACTTCACATCAGTTATACCAGCTGTGACTTTGGACCAGCAATGAAAACAGATGTTTAAGATAAAATTTCAATGTAAATGGCATGCTATAAATCTAACTGCAGACTCTCATTGTTGTAGAACTTGAAGGAAAGACACCTGACTGCATTCAGCTGCAATGGGAAGTGTCTCACAAAGCTTTGCTTCCACTCTTGGTGCTTTCTTGCTATCAACAAAGGTTGTACATTCATATGACTTTCATCTGCTAATTTACTGAAAACAGACAAAGAGCAAAAAACATCTGGCAGTAGAATATCATAGTATATATCTAGCTATACACTTTAATGGGTCTCATTCCATTGATTCTGTAGATATAGCACATAGTCTTATGGTGGCAGAATTAGAAAGACTTAAAATTAAAATCCGTGGAATTAAAAAACAATCAAAGTTCAGAAGAATGACTTTTTTTTGCTTTCTTCAAGAAATAAAGGAATTTGCTTTGTGCTTGTAAAAGTTTTTGTTTGTTTGTTTTGTTGGTGAGGTTTTTTTTTGTTTTGTTTAATTGATGTTGATTGTGGATGTCTTTATCAAAAAAGTTTAGCTTTGTAATGTAACTAAATCTCAGCACAGTCTGACTGAATTCCATTTGATTGCATTTGTAAAGGTGTTCCTTGTGTGGGGTCCTGTTACTGCATAAGAGGTCTCACTTTCATTACTATGTGTAGTAGAGGCTTCATTACACAGCAGTAATGAGAGGGAGAGACTGCAAAGGTAGTAGACACTCAACTAATTAACATTTGGTCTTAGATCAGGAGAGAATATAGTATGTCACGCTGAGTAAAGACCATTTCCAAACAAACTAAACCTCTAGGAATAGGATACTTAAAATTGCATGCTCCTTAGCAAGGCAATGAAAGAAAAGGTTGATACAGGAAAAATGAGTTTGTAGACCCAGGAGAGCATTTGATAAGTCTTTTTATAACAGGGTAAACATTAAGTAGGGCCTGAAAGTAAGATTGTGAATTCTTAATGCCTGATCAACTTCGTTCCCTGTAAATTCAACTGATAGCCTGGCAGGAAGGTTTCTTAGGCAGCTTGATAACAAATACCTTACCAACCAGCATGCAATTTTTCTTCCCATTTATTTGCTGTTTCAGAAGTTACAGTCACTGCCTCAAGTAAATCTTCATACCAGGGCATTGTAGCACTACAGAACCTTTTCACTTTGCTCAGGTATAGGAATTCATTCCCATTAAGAGGCTGTTGTTGAGAAACCAAGAGCAGTCCATACCTGATGAGCTAAAGGAATGTATTACCAGCAGACTTTCACTCTGAGGAATGGGGTAAGAGTGGGTTGCACCTGGTGATGGTAGATGATTTATCTCAGTCCTGTAAGGTGCTCATAACTCTGGTACCAAAACCTGTAAGTGTGCCAATAAATAAAATGAGGAGTACGTTGTTGAACTGCAGTGTCAAAATATGTGAAGATGGCATCAATAGGAAACATAGGTGGACAGAAAATTACACATCAATTGGACATGTGTTTGGGGCAGCAGCTACAGCAGCTTATGAGAGCTAGTAGTCCTCTACTGTTCTAGCTACCTCCAGTAATATTTGACACAAGAGGAAAAATAGGCATTAAATATTGTTTAAAAAAAAAAATCACTGTGTTATGATACTGCCAAAAATTTTACAAAGTATGCAGGACACATAACACCAATCATTAGTTAAAATTAAAAGAGTTGCTCTCTTATGCACAGAATTCCTTGCCCTATTCTTTTTGCAAAAAATCCCTCGGTTAGAAACGCATAGTTAAAACTAGGCACTGAAATCTCTACAGAAATTTGTTGCAGAAAGTCAGTTGCAGAAAAGGTTACATTGTTAACTTGGAGATGAGAAGACTTTCATATGGAAAGACCCAAAGTGTTGAATATGCACAGCCTTGGGAAAGAGATGACTTGATTACAAACTTTAAGTGTTTAAAAGGCCAGTGAAATTGTCATAGGAAAGATCTGCTCAGATTAAGGAGGATGGCAAAGCAAAAAACTTGGACTTGTACTATTTTGAGAACTGACAGAAAAAGAAAATTTTTGAGCACAAATGGATCAGTAGCAGTGAACAGTTAAGATGAAATATTCAATCTGTGCAGATGAATAGTGAGTGCTACACTGCAAAGGGCTAAAACTTCAAAGTTGGTATCTTAAATTCCTTTCTTAATCAGCACTAAAAGGAAGAAAAACTAAGTACTTTGGTAAATCCTACCATCTTTTATTAAAGTATCAACAGATCAGCTGTGTACTTTCTTTTCCAGAACCTAGTTCAGAAAATATTTGGCTGATGATGAATAAAATTAAAGGGTATCAATCCAGTCAATAGTTGCAGACCAAAATTGCATGAATTAGATGTCAGGTGTTACTTTTTCCCTATGTTCTCTCTGTGCAGTTGATTTTGCTCAAAGCAGACGCTATCTAATATGAATGAGAAATGTTGTACATGCGTATGCATATTTTCCCAAGGAGTCCTGGTGAATGAACACAGCATGAACAAGTTAGTTTTACATATGAAATTTAGAAACAATTATGGTAAAAGGCTCACTTTTCCTCTGCAGGAGATGAAGCACTATCATAATGGGCTAGTTTAGATCCAAAGATGACATTTCCCAACAGTAAGTTCCAATAGGATTCCAGCTTTTTTGTCAGAGGCGTGGCAAAACTATGCCTGGGATATCCAGGAAGAAAACTTGACACTGATTAAAATAGATTTCATTACAAATTTTCTTGCTAGAATGTGGTGGGAGAATTTGTGTGTTAAGTTTCTTGTTATGAACTCAAGAGTTCAGCCATACTGTCATAGGCTATATCAGAGTGTGAGTGTTTTTCTGTGTCATCTGTGGTTCATACACTGTCAAGACAGATATTTCTCCAAAGCACATATCCGCCAGGTTGTTTACTGATTTTGGCTGATGTGCATTATGTGGTAGTTACATTTTGTTCTCTGCATTAAAAAAAAAAAAATAATAATGCAGCAGGTAGCTTTCACCCAAGAAGAATTCCTACTAGGTGATGTTGGTACTTGCTCTACAGTGTATGAGTTTTCATAGCTTATTAATTTGCAGGTCAAGTAAAAGGACACAGCTCACACATTAGATAAAAGGATGAAATGTGCAAAACCAAGCAAATGACACATTCCCATGTAAAAGGTTAAGTGTGGCTGAAAACAAATTGTCACTGCAGAAATGTTTTTGACTGAGAATCTCTATCCACTTTGAAACTGAGATGTGCTGTACTGAAGAGAAAATGTGCAAATAAGTGAGGTTTCGGTAGAAATGGTGCTCCACTGTTTACAGTGCACATAGACTTCTGTTATTCTGTTCTTTGCAAATGACACACATTTAAAAATATTTAACAAAGTAGAAAAAAAAGTAGAAAACAAAGCAATGTTAACAGAAGCAAATGAACCCATTCAGCTACTCTTTCTAGTGCAGTATCTAAAATAATAACCAACTTTATGAATTGAGAATGAAATAGGGAAAACCATTTGTCATATTTAACATTCTAGAAAGAGAGGACTCACCACCCACCTGCCCAAATTAGCCCTCCACCTTTATTGGGTGGTGAATGTATGATTTCTATCTGCCTGAGGTGTAAACATGATCTTTTTCCGACAGTTGGGTGGAAGGCCTGGAAGTAGCCTGGGGCAGATATGTCTCTGGGCATCACTGAATTCTTCTTTTCCACCAAGCTGTTCAGAAAAATGCCCATGGCATTCAGCCACTCATGCTGCAGGAGGAGATATTTGGCTGCCAGCAGGGCTCCATGTCAATGTCTCACTTGGGCTGAAGAGGTTTACCTGAGAAATGCAAGAGAAAAGCCATCCTGAATAAGTGCTGCTAGATAACTACACAAACCTTTAAGGTAGTAATTTAAACATATGGAAGTTTAAATCATGTTTCCAGTCCTATATTCCATGTGTTCATATATTCAATGGTAGTTATAGTCCTTTCCTGAATACCATGTTATTATTGGCAGGGACTATAAATATAGGCATTGCCCTTTATTAGGAAAAAAAAGAGGCAGAAAAAGAGACTTACTGTCAAGCCTGTTAGCCCTTTTGGATGCTGTGAGCACCCTAAATATTGACTGAATTCAATAGGCATTGGTTTTTCAATCCTTTGCAGACTCAAGCACTTAAATACTTTTATAATTTGTTAAATGTGAAAAGCCATCTCTGTACCTTGTAAAATATTCAGCCCCTGTAGGGCTTTTCCTTTGATTGTGTTACCAGCCAATGCTGAATAACTGAAGCATTACATTTAGTCACAAAATGTAGGGATTGCTTAAAGGCTTCACTGTAAATAATGTGTATTTATTTTGTGAGTCATTATTTTCATGAGTACATTAAAAACTGCATTAAAATTTAGTTTTGATGCTTAACATAAATTGAATAGTTGAGTTCTCTCTTTTTGTTATGCCATTTTGTGGATTCACAAGTTTTATTTCAGTAGGTATTGTTAATGGAGTTATATCCTACTGTTCCTACAGTTTAAATAAGTGACTAGAATTAGAGAGGTATGCTTGCCTCTCTAATTTTTTTATTTTTATTTTTTCTGTTGAGGAATGGCTTGGCATTCATTGAAATCAAATTTATAAGCCACTGTTTCTAACATGATACTGTTTAATGAGTTTTCAAAAGCTAAAATAAAATGTGGGGTTGCAATTTCTTGGGAACCAAAATATCTTCCTCCATAGGTAAACATATTTACTGAAAGACAGATCTTTTCCAAGATTTCAGATTGCTTTATAAATATCCTGCTATACTCTCAATATTCCCAATTTGCTAAGTTTACTGTTGTTTTGGTGGTGGTGTTTTTTGGTGTTGTTTTGTTTTCTTTCTTTTTACTGCTTTATTTTGTGCCCTATCTAGTGCTAGACATTCTTCCTCATGCCTCATCACTGAAGCAGTGTATTTGCAAATAAACAGAAAATGTCTGTAGGTCACGTCTTCTACTGTCAGAAGCATCCTTCAGTCACCGTTGAGTAAGGTTTTTTAGCAGGCAGTCAGATTTCAGCTCAGGATGCTCGTTCATCACTTCCATATCCTGGAACAGAATAAAAAGGTAAAGTATAACTAGCAGGTTTACACTGCTAATAATACAATTTACACATGCAGAAGTAAAATTTTTCATTAGATTCCACTTAGGCAGGAAGTTTTAGAAGTGTGAGAGAGCAGAAGAGCCCACGTAAGGTCTTAAATGCAAGTTGGAATCCCAAGAAATTTTCAAATTAACATTAATCATACCAGCATGTCTAAGGCTGCAAGCTCATAAAGAATTTAAATTGTCATAAGCCTGCATGGCCAACAAAAGAAAGAGTTTCACTCACAGTTGACCCTTCCTGCACCTACAGTACTTAAGGGTACTGTCCTTATGATAGCAGAAGTCCTTGTGCTGCATTTAATTGAAGTGCAGTAAGGAAGAGTTTCTTTTGGTATTTTGCTGGTATTTTTCAGACCCTTGGTAGGAGGTATGTAAAAGCTTGGAAATTGTTTGGGGAGTGGTGGGTAGAATTCATTGGACGAGGATGTTGATTTATATCACCTTGGTGTGTTCATTAAACCTAAAGCGTTGAGAAGTTAAATTTCGACGGGGAACCATTGAAGTCTTGGAGTCTGAAAAGAGTCTAGTCTTGGAGGCAAAAAGTCTGTGGCATGATGATTGCTATTGTCATACTGGTGACAACCACTTTCAAGGTTATAGAAACTTAGTAGGCTTTTATTCTGATGTAATCAACAGGTATGGTACCAGCCATTAGAACTGTGCACAGAGAAAACAGTGATGTTCTATGACAGGGATTTTGAGAAATTTCCCCCAGAGGGGTAGGAAGGGGAAAGCGTTCACTTCTAATAGTAATCAGTGTTTCAGGAAACAGCTTCAGAGAGAACAACCAGCCGTGGTGCACTGGTGACTATTTGGCTTTGTGTACTGCCAGAGCAGTCCTGTTTCAGCCCTTCCCTCGGGCAGCTGCAGAGGGAAGAGAAGCAGCACAACACAGATCTGTACACAGTTGCACTCTTACCATGGTATCCCGCACTGAGAGATTTCCTGATCTTCATTGTTAGCTTATATTATTGTGTAGAATCAAAGTCACACCACTCACATTGGTAGAAACCCTCTCAGAATTGTTTTTTTGAGGTGTTGCCCATTCTGCATGATGTAAGAATTCTGCATGATGTAAGATTTTGCATGAAGATCTGCAAACAGAGGAAGATGGGAGGTGAAGGGAGAACTTAGGGACAGAAATATGCATGTTCTCAAAAATCCCTGCTGAACTTGCAGCTAATGCAGTGCTTCAAGTGATGAGGGTGGAATCCAGTATTCACTAAGAATAGAATTGTTGCGACCGTTTGGACACTCTTTTCCCTGAGCCAGGCAGCTTAGCGCAAAAGAGGCAACAACCACCACTGTAGTTCAGGGGATGATATCCCTCAGTCCTCTAGTCCAGTATCATTACTGATCAATAGATACTAAGATGATCATAGTGTGTTTGGCTTGATTTTTTTCTCAGTGTGTTGGTCCCATTGATAGGACATTCCCCGATCATTATCTTCTTTACAGAGAAAAAAATATTTTATTACATAGTATGCCACTGTAAATCACAGTGAGTTTTCCTTCTGTCACTTTGATTGATGCAGAAGGTTGCATGACATCCTTTTCTTCCACAACTCCTTCCTGGCTGATACTGCACAAGAAAGTCAGAATGTATGGGATGCTAGGTCTGCTGAGATCAACAGATTCACTGTGCCGCTCTTGCTCATTTGTGATTGTGCCTTCCCCATCAGCAATCACTGAGCTCAGAAAACTGTGCTGTGGTGATGTCATGAATCACTACAACTCCAGTTGTAGTGACTGACCTATGTCAGTGGAGTACAGGTGTAGCTGGGTCTGACCTCTTATCAGGATCCTGGTGTTCTGAAGTGTTTTATATAATGTTTGCAAGATTAAAAGGAAAAGATTAGTGCCAGGGTGGGAAGATAATAGCCAAACAGAGGATTGTAATATACTTTGCACTAACTGCCACTTCTACACTTTTCCAGAGGAACCAAATCTCTGGGGACACTTTATATAGACTCTCAAAAAATCTTGGTTATTGCTAGCTGTAATTTGCACTAAATGTACAGATGGTGTGAGTAGTAATAGACAGTACAAGCTATCTGCTCCTTGCTTCATTCTACCAAATGAATTTCTAGTCAGAACAAATTATGATTGGCTTTATGTATTTGTATGTCCACAGTGGATTAAAAATAAATAAATAAATAAAAGTTAACCATGCAATATTGGTCTGATAAGCCAGAGAAAATATATAGGGAAGATACAAAATAACTGCACTTAGTATCATTGAATCACCATAGAGTGATGTGGGTTGTTAGAAGGGACCTTAAAGATCCTCTAGTTCCAATCCCTCCTCCCATAGGCAGGGATACCTCCCACTGTACCAGGTTGCTCAAAGCCCCTTCCAACCTGGCCTTGAACACATCCAGAGATGGGGCATCTTCAGCTTCTCTGGGCAACCTGTACCAGTGCCTCACCGCCCTCTGAGTAAAGAAGTTATTCCTAATATCTAATTTAAATCTATCATTTTCAGCTTAAAACAATTGCCCATTGACCTATCATTACATTCCCTGACAAAGAGTCCTTCCCTAGCTTTCCTGTAGGTCTCCTTTGGTACCAGAAGGCCACTATAAGGTCTCCCTGGAGCTTTATCTTCTCCAGGATGAACGCCAACTCTCTCAGCCTGTCTTCGTAGGAGAGGTGCTCCAGCTCCCTGATCATCCTCATGGATTGATCTACATCTAGAAGAGTGGGCTCCCAGGCTAGGGACTTTTCTGGGGAAAGAGCTGTGCTATGTATTACAATTCCAATAAAAGCTCTTATGGCATGACAGATCAGAGGCACAAACTCTGGTACATCATAGAACCAGGGCTCACTGTGACTAGCATTGCAGGAAAGAATATCCTGTTGTGGCCTACTCAGTTCTGGGACTTCTGCAGAACAGTCGGTATGGAAGAGGCCCTGGCTACTTGTTTAACGCTCCTTTTCTCCCTAGTGACTCCTTTCCCATGACAGTTCCACAATCATCCTCTGAATCCTCTTCAAATTAATCTCAAACTTTATTTTTATTTATTTATTTTTTTAAATGTTTTGGCTGGTACACTAGTTTTTGTTTGTTTCTTTGTTTTTGTTTTCATCCCCCCCCAACCCCCCCCCCCCCCCCCCCCCATCATATAAGACCACTATCCAGAGATCTCAGATTAAATAATTGGTCTGTATAATTTTTTCTTGATTGTATCTTCATGTGATATCCAGACTTCTCACCATACTCACAGGTCCAGCTTTTCTGTCAAGAAGCAAATTTCTGTGCTTCTGTGTTCTTAACATTGATTCAGGGCTTCGGCATGCAACCCAACATTCTTGTCTGCATTGAAAACCCAGCTGTCCTATGTAGACAGCTGTACTTTTCCTTATCTTATAAGTGTCTTCAGTGCATGTGTCCTCGATTCCGTTATAAGAGTCAAACTCTTGGAAGCCACCACAAAGTGTGTTTGCTCTGAAAGTGATTAAAATTCCAATGAATAAACAATCAAATACACCCTGCAACTGCTGTAAGCAGAGGCGGAGTGCAGATGAAATGAAATTTGTGTGGGTGTTTTTTTTAAGTTCTCCCTGCAAGCGGTGTTTACAAGGATGCAAATGAACACCTACTCTACAAATCACTTAAACATTAAATTCCTACTCAAAGCTGTAGACATAGGCCCAGACTGTTTTTTTTTTTTACCCTGAAAAAGTTAGTTATAAATGTCCAAATCACCCTTCTTTTTCTGTTTCATTTCCACTCATTTCGAACACAAAATAAGAACTTTTCCAACTGTTTCCATCTACATTTATATTTGATAGTCATCTATTAGTTTCCCATCCTAACAATATCATTGCAGTGTCTTTTCAGACCAGAAACACCCAAGTGAGAATTGATGAATGTTCTGTGATTAACTTGAAGGGGAGTGGTCTGCGGATTTTAAAATCCAGTGGATCCTTTAGTCCTGTGGATGCTGGAGAGCATGGTGTCCTCTAATAGTGAGGACTGACAATTGCAACTGAGTCCTCAAACCCAGTTTTGTGAGAAGACTTGCTCGCTATAAGTAGTACTGATGTTTGGTTTGAGAATTTTCTTTGTTAAGTGCCCCAAAATGTATATTCAGAGTGGACACTTGAAACCTTTCCTGCTGCCTTTTTCTTAATTTCTTGACAAAGACCTTGTCAAGAAAAAAATCTTGTGATGGTAGGAGACACTATTTCTTTTAATCTATTAATAAGAAATAATGGCATACGCACCTTACCAAATGAGATCATGTACTCTGAACAAATAATTATGTTCCTCAAAGAACAAATATTTTAGAATGTACTTAATTAGCTCTATCACTTAGTTTGCTTGTTTGTTTGATCACTGAAATCTGACATATCAGTAGATGCATCTTCAATTTGTGCATATGATTTAACAAACAAACTTCTATCTTTTCTGCATTTTTTAATGTTCTGTATTTTATGCAGTAAGTCAGTCTTCTCTATCATGAGGATTTCTATGGCTGTACATAGGTATATATAACACATTCTACAATATTTTTCTTCACAGGAAAAATACATAATAATATCACAGACAAAACTTTTAAACTTTCTTCAGAAAGAGCAATGACGATACCCAGTAGTATGGGATGTATAGGAAAAATCTTTTTTCAGAAACTAATAGTACAATGTCAAAAGGCAGTTTGGTCAAGAAACTGTTAATCTGTTGTAGTATTTCCATAACCTTATCCTGATATTTTCTGTCTTTTTTATTATTTTTTGTTCCTCTTAAGCTTTGCTAATATCAATCTGAAAGACAGGAAGTTCCAAGGAATTACCCCTCCAAGCTATTGGTTTTTTTTTTTTTTTCCATCTGTTATCAATGAGTGTGCTGTAATGTGTACAGCAGCACCATGTTGTTTTGAGCAACATGATGACAATATTCCTGGTTACCTGTCTGCCTGGCCCCACATCTTTTAAGCTCAGTCCACAGCCCTCTTGCTTTATCCCCAGCTAACTGAAATTCTGGCTTATTTTCTGATTGTCTCTTTGTTGACTTGATGAGAAAGACAATGAATTTTGTCATACCCATGAATGAGTTGCCCTTACCAATGGGAACTTGTGAAAGTAAGAGATTTTGGGGTATAAAACTTGGATGAGAGTAACAGTGATGATGGGTTTCCAAAGACAGCTGTGACAGTCATGGCAGCAGCCAGAAGGATGCCAGACCATATGTTTATACACTTTCAAGGGAAACAAATAGAGCCTGCAATTTTTTATTTTTTCTTTCAAGCTGAATGTAGTAAAAAATGTCATTGGTTTTCCATTCTTCTTCTGATTCCATTCATGACCTCCAAAATGAAGATAACTGTGAGAGCAGGTGGTAGCTGAAAGCAGTTTTGTTCCTGCATCTGCCTGTGCATGCATTTTGAATTTAATTTTTCATGAACTTCATTTCTTAAAAAAATAACAGAATGTGCAGAAGACCTTATTGTGCCTGCTGAAATTTCATGGGAGGCAAGATTTTTTTCTTGTATCTTGATGGTTTAATCCATTACTCTCCAATTCATTATTCATTCAAAATGAAGTGGTTAAAATGCTTATGGAAAAAAATGGTCACCACTTTTCTGTGGCTGCTATCTGACAGGAAAAGCTACCTACTGTGTCTTACATAGCAGCATACAGACATTTTCCACCACAGCATTTTGAAACTGCCTTATACTCGTTACTGCTAATGTCTGTCTAAAGCTTTTTACAGTAAGAGTAGTCTTCTAGCTGCCCTGCCACAGCTTTTATCTTTTGGATGCGTGATGAGTCATGGGGCTACAGTTACTCTCCATAATGTTGAAAGGAATAAATATGTGTTCTTTGGGCAGAATGTAAATGGCTTTTTCTTGGCAAATACCATCTAACCGCAAGTGCTGATTGCTTTTGGTAAATCTAAACATAATTTTGTTGTAACCTGCGCTTTGGTTTAGGAGGCAGAGATCACTGTGTATGTACCCTATAATTACATGGTATTTACCACAGATATCCTACTGCTGCTTGTAACTTACCATATGATTAAATGACCAACATTTATCATCAGTGAAGTGTATGCTGCATGGTATACATCTTTCACAAACTAGGACAATATGGATGTAACTTAAGATCTCAGCCCATTTAAATTAATTCTTGGTCTAGTTCTGTCTAAAGGCATTTTCTGTTTATTTCCTGCAACTCTTCTTCCAGTAGTTATGTTTAAGCTAATCAGGTGATCATTGGAAGACTTATACAAACCATTTGCAATCAGTCATTCATGCAGAGTTTCTTTCAGATCATGTTTCTTTCAGATCATACTGAATTTATGAAAGGTGACCCATTAGCAAGGTTCTAAAAGAAATGAACCACGTGTACTTCCATGTCGATTGTACTATGGCATACAAGCACAGACACAGTTTCATAATTGTATAGTATACAATGAAGTGTCCAAAGGTCCACATACAGGCTACCCATCCTAGCATGTGCATCCTTCATATATAATATATTCTAAGATATTATAGTTTTTACCCACTTAGATTTTTGTTTGTTTTCTCTTTTGTTCTGCTTGTGTTACTCTAAGCCAAATGTTTTCACAGATGCACTCCACAGCTGAAGAGTATAGGTCAAGGTGATAGTGAAACAATGAATGGGGGAAGGAGGGAAAGAAAGGATGAGCCCAAGATTGGTGGCTCCTTCTTCAGCACATGGTATATCTGTTACTGTTCTGGCTGAGTATTGGTTTCCCTTTGTCCACCAGCCCCTCCTTCTGACTGTAGTCAGAATTAGACCAGTGAACTGATCTTTGTTGAAAATGCTTTTTGTTTTTGGTTTGGTTTGATAGAGATTGTCATCCAAAGCATTACCTCCCCCAACACAGTCATGTTGGCAAAAGTTCACGAAGAGGGGAGAAAAAATGCCCAGGGAGATCTGACAAATGGTACATCCAGTTCTTATCACCAAGGCAAAGTCATGGAAAGGGTCAGAGCCATATGGTATTCCATCACAATGGCTACATTGGAAGAATCCTCTCAGAGAGGGGATTCAAAGTGCAATCAGAGACCATGGTGATACGTCTTTGTACTCCCAAACTTTAACTGTGAAACAGATATGACCAAGAACTGCCTTCTGAACAGGCACACGTGGACTTGCACTCCTGAAGCCCAAGTCATGGATGAACATCTGTGTTCCAGCCTCTGGAACAGAGAATGTCTCTATCAGCCTCTATCTTCTCATTTTGAGCTCTATTAACTGCTAAGTAGTCCTGTCTGAGGCAAGCTCATACTGCCTCCCATCTTTAAACCCTGTGTCCAGCACAAACAAATGTGGTGGACAAACAATGAAGCAGAGAGCATGTAGCTATGGTGGGGAGTGGGGATATGGGATTGGTGGGGAGTGGTAGTATGGGAGAAGAGAGACAAAGCAGGAAAAGAAAATTTCTGTACTTTGAAGTTTGCTACTACAACAGTTTGATTCAATAATTAACTTTTTTTTTTTTTTAATGTTTCACAATGTTAAAATACCACTTTCCCTAGTAGTTCCATCCAAACATTTTATTAATGACATCTGTGCAGGCATGAAAATGTTTTACCCAATTGGTGAAGGAGATGTATAACAGAAATAGAGTGCAAAATTAGATTTCTCCCCAACAGCTCTATTCAAGCTTCATCCTAAAATTATGTAACACCAAGGTTACTGCAATGACACAGCTGCTAAGATATTCGGCCTAAGCAAGATAATCCTCCTGCCAAACTCTTTTCTCTGGTTCCGGCCTGTCTAGGAACGGCACTGGTCTTTGTTTGGCTAGAGCTGAGAGGCACTTGGGAGCTATCGCATGGCAGTATCTCACTGAGTAGATACTGTATTTCATGCCTCTGTCCAATAATTTTCTCTGGGGAAGTATGTGCCTGATCGGACAGGAACTGATACAAGGCGTTAGACTCTGAGTAACCTTTGAGTTTGTTTCTCCTGAATGTGAAAGCATTCACGGTTTGAGTCATTAAAAATACGCAAACAGATGCGTCAGTTACAGTTAATTTTGAGGGTTGCTTAAGTCCCCCATAGTGTCCTTATTTACAAGTGCTCATCTTGCTCTTCTGCTCCTAGTGATATCTAACAACCTCCTGACAAGGAATATCATGTGGCGTGTCAGAAGAGAAACCTTTACTGGAAGAGTTTCATAATACATAATCCTCTAAATCCCTTTGCTGAATTGAATGGGATATTCATCAGAATGGGTTACATTCCACCAGATCATATACTTTTTGCAACAGCCATGAGTAGATGGGAAACTACAACAAGCTGAGAAAATTATTGGCAGTGACATACATTACACATTCTCAATTTTTCCAGATAATGCTTTCAGTATTAACAAAGCAGCAGGGAAAAAAAATGGTGAAAAACCAATCTGGACTTTAAATATCTACATAAGATAACACAAACATAGAGCCAAGAGTATGAAGATTCTGGCTAGCTTTTCTTTCTTCTCTCATGCAAAGACACACAAGAAGTCCTTGTAAGGTTAAGCAATTAAGAAACAGTGTTATACTTATGCCTTCTGAGGTTTAGCTTTCAGATGGCCCACTTTTCAGGCTGAAAGGAGAAATGGATTGGTGCATTCAATCTAGTCAAGCAAAAGCATAGCCAAAAAATACATATAATCTGTTTTTAATTCATTTTCCCCAGAAGGCTGCAAGAAACTATAAAAATAGCATGAGACTGGTTCATTTTTAAACTGATCTAGTAAGCCCATTAAGGTATTTAACTTTCATGGATTGTCTGAGGGATATGGAGTTGCTGTTATCCTTTTGTTTAATTACACTGTAATCTTAGTGCAATTACAGTGACGATAACATTCTTCCACACACATAACAATAAATTAGCCATTTGGGGATAAATGACATTACTTAAAGCTTACTTCAGTGAAGTATCAAAGAAATACTAATGTGGTTATAGGACAGGGTGTGAAAGTATATTACACTGTTTCTAGAAATCATCATTCCAATATATTTTAGAGACTTAAAAGCATAACATATTCTTGAATTTGCTTCATCGTGAAATAGTGATGGAAAAATATCATGAAAAGCACAGAGAAAACACATTTTACTGTATCTGAAAAATGTGCAGTGCAGAGTTTTGTGGGCTATGCTTTAAACATCCATGCAATATTTGTCATGTTCACCAAATAGATATGTGAGCAACACCATTCCTGATACATTTTATTTTCCCAATCTTGCCATTTTTCCATTGAATATAAAAGTGTCTTCTGAGTCCTTTTGTGGTGTAATTTCAGCAACAAGAATAGATTCATCAAGTTTTTACTGTTACTGCTGAAGAGAAAAAAGGTAAGACAAAAAATAAGTGATATGTCAGAAAAAGCCAGTTGGACAACAAAATCATCCTAAAAATAAAATACATGTCAAAATTTCGAAGTTATTCTCAGCAGCTCCAATTAAAATAATTACCAAAAAGTGTCCTACTGGGCTTTCATCCAAAGAGAAAACTCGTAGCTCTGATCTTTTCCAGATATGATCATAAATAAATGAAAAATATTTTGAAAATATATTTTGAAATGCATTAAAAATATAATAACTCTAATGACAAGGTAAATTAAGAGAATTATAGTGGTTTATAAACCTCAAATACCATTTTTTTCTGGTAAGGAACCTGGTGTGGTTATTCTCAGCTCAATTCTATGATGTTGGTTATAATTGCACTAAGGCAAATTAGGTAAAAGAATGGAATTAAGCTGATGTAATAAGTATTTCACATCTAAACATATGTCTCCTAACCTCATAAGAATATGCATCTTACGTAATAATGTTTTATTGCTCTAGAGAAGAGTAGCTGCAACAAAAGGGCTGAAATTTTCCCTGTTACTTGAAACTTTTTTTTTTTTTAAGATATGAGCATGAAGAGGTGTTAATGTGTATGAAAGAGTCCTTTGTAGGAAGAGTCTGTTTTTTATAGTCTCATCTACATGTGGCACAAAACATAATTTATTCTCTTATTTGAACAGGGGAAAGGTTTTTGCAAATTAGTTGTTTCGTGTGCTGCAAGTTTGAAATGAGTTTTCCTGAATGGCTAATGAATAAAAAGATATCAGAATTTTATTAGGTGATAATTTTTAATAAAGCTTTGTATATAAAAATCTTTTGAAAGGGGAATATAAATACTGGTGAATGACTGAAGAGAATCATTTGCTTAAAAGTTGGCATTTTCTAGTGGTAGAAGAATTTGGACTTCACTGATACTTTGAAAACATAAATGCATAACTTCTTGAGTTATGCTGGTGTTCTGTACCTTATACCAATCTCATCTGATTTTTTTTTTCCTAAAACAACACTTCTAAAATTTTCTGACATTCCTACTGTGGAAAACTTGGTTGTTTGTGCTGATGGCAGGTGAGGCCATAGCTTTACCAGATGATCTCTGTGTTCTCTAGCATCTTACTACAGAGAAAGGGCATTAAGGAATACCTGTTCATGTAGTGAAAGATGTTATGGGTTTGAGTTTAGTTTGTGGTTTTCTCTTTACACATATAGGAATGTGACTTGCAAATAAAAGAAACCTTAGATGGGACGTCTGTGAGACGGTGTCACTAATAGGTTTGGACTAAGGTACTACAGTGATTTGAGCTAGGCTGCATATGACACAGGGCACACACATCATCAGATGGCCCTGAGGGCAGAGGCTGCAGTATCCTTCCTGCCCTTGTCTATTACAGTACTCCGGTAACCTTTACAGAGGGTGTAGGTATGTTTTACTAACTCATTTCTCTACCTAAAATTGGGATTCCTATCTAAAAAGCAGTAACAATGTTCTGATTTACGTATTTAATTTATCTTCTGCTTTCTGTTTATAAGTGTGAATATCCAGAAAATACCCACATGGTATTGCAGACAATCTCATATATACGGGCTGAGATTTTGCTGGATATCATTAAATGCCATAATATTTGACTCAGAATGTGCTCGGTGTGAGAATTATTTTACCTTTTTAAACTACTACTAGAAACTCAGTCTTACAGGATATTTATTATAAACTCTCATGTCCTACTTCCCAGTGCCTATCTCTGGTCTATTTTTCCCACTGCCCTGGCAAATAGTAATTTAACAAGAAAAATGAATGCACTACTAATGATCATAGTCAGTGAATTGGAAAACTCACTGGGAGAATTTTTGATCCACTTTCCCATTTGTTTTCTTTGGCAAGATAGTAACTCTAGCAGCTGACGACTTCAAGATGGCATGTGAACCAATTTTAGTTTTAGGGGTTTTTTTTCCCCATTAAGTTTTGAGCAGCTTTTCCTTGTCTTGATCAGTGATGTCCAACTCTGCTTGACAGGAAGCCAGGCATGAAAGAGTTTTTTGGCTCCACATCTGAGTGCAATGGTTTTTGGTTTTTTGTTTGTTTTGTTTTTAATAGGCCCAAGGTAAGTCTTTTATCTTTTCTTTCCTAGTATTTCCTCCATCATAGATGAGGAAGTAGATCCTCAGATGAGGTAGATAACACATCCAGTTCGATGTCAGTCTTTAAGCGATATGTAATTGCTAGGCTGGGGAGTAAAGTTATGACAATTGTGGTAAATACTAGTCTATATGGTACTGTACTTGTGCTGACTGATTTCCATCAAAAATATTCAGTGCTCTTCGTCTAAGATGGTAAAGAGGAAGTAGAGGTACCACTACCCATGAGGTAGCTTCACGGTGATAGGAGACACCACCCAAGACAGATCACCTCAGAAGGCTTTAATTATGCTTGGACAAGAGCAAAAGTGGCCAGAGAATCAGGAAGCTCCTGCCAGCTCCTCTGCAGTTTTCTCTCTTGGCTGCACAAATAGTTTTCAGAGGAATTTGGAGGCAAATGAGCAGTAGAAGTTGTGTACTCTCACCCTATTTAAAAAAGAAAACGAACAGGGAGAAATGAAAGAAATAGTTCCACTGTGTAGCAAAACATTTCACTGTGGTATAAGTGTGTTATTACATCTCTGTTAAGCTTATTGCATATTTGAATATACAAGCTAAAATCAAGGCTTTGCCTTGGGTGATCTGGGTTGAAGCCTAGTGTCTTCGCGAAACCATTTTATTCTGGTTCCTCTTTTTTGGAAGCTGCTCTGCTATTTCCCTTCTAGTTTATATGCTGTGAGGGCACTCACATAAACCCACACTGAGCTGTATGCTCGAATGGCAGCTCTGCCTTCACCCAGTGACAGTCTCTCTCATGCAAAACCTTTCATTGTTCATCAACTGCTGGCAGACTCTTTGTTTTCCAGCTAAGTAACCACAGTTTGTTGTATTACTAAGGCTTTTAACATATGCTTTTACTTAACATTAGCTGCCTGATAAGAAAATGAACTGGTTGGTTTTTATTTTTTAAAAACAGTCATTTCTTATTTTTAATTTTCTTTCATTTAGTATTTTAAATGAGATGGTTAGATCTTCCTTTTGTAAGAAAGGAAAAAACTATAATTTGTTTGGAGCTCCAGGTTCCTGCATCATTCTTATTTTTGTTTTTCTTTTCTCTTTTTTTTTTTTTAATGCATACATTTTCAATTATTTTTAAGCTCCCAGGATCATCCTTTCACTTTTCTGATCTGTTATTAAGCTACCTCTCAAGAAAAATGTATATCATATGTCTTTCAGTTCCCTTTGAGTCAACATCTTCAGCCACATTGTATGGCAAAAAAATAAAAGCGCCTTTTCTAGGGATTTTCTGACATGGTTCAGATAATGTCAGCTAATGTGGAAGGGGAACAGTCATTTTCCTTTAAAACACATCAGGTTTTTTAGATTTTAAAACTGATATTCATATCTGTAATGGAATTATGAATGCTGCTGTATAAAAGGTACATTAGCCAACACATACCATCATGGCAAAAACACCTTTTAAGTAGATTTTGTTTATGAAGGTTTGGTTGAACTTAGCTGACATTTGGTCAAGCTCTATGGAAAGAAGGGAAAGAAAGTTATAGGGTTTTGTTGTTGTTGTTGTTTTTCTGATGCCTGTGTCAAACTGTTTATTGATAGATATACAAAATGCTTTAGAGCATTCCTCTTCTTGATAAGCTCATTGTTTGGTATTTCAGGTTAAAAAAAAAAAAAAAAAAAAGTATTGTTTCACATTCTTATTTCCAGTAGAGATCATTTTGTAGAACAAGCAGTTTTATAGCCTTTTTATGAGAGCAATGTCATGGCTATTTCAAGGAGTAATTCCACATCAGCTTATTTCATTGCTGTTACCATCTTTTATTTTATTTTTCTGCAGATGCAATCACTCTTTTTCCCCAGAACATTTTCTTTTCGCCAGAACATTTTTCCCCTTTTTGAAACAGAAAAGGTATAAAGTGGGAAACCCCTGACCTAGGATGGAGCTAACAATTGCTGAGTATAAGACTGTGGTACATTAAGTGTTCTGCTTCAGCTGCAATCTTCCACCTATCCTCTACTACAAAATCAGCAATCTAAAAAAAAAAAAAAACTAGAAGTTTCATTCATTCAGATAAAACATTGCATATTTAGTAAAATAGGTGATATGTAAAATAAAATATAGATTAAGTGATATGTAAAATAAGTCAAATATTAGTTTAGGTATTAGGCTGTGTCAGGTGTCCATGACAAGGTTTCAGTAGCAGGGGGGCTGCAGGGGTAACTTCTGTGGAAGGAGGTGAGGGGCTGCCCGATGTTGGACACAGCTGCTTCTAGCCAGCTCCAGCAGCCCTACTTCAGCACACAGCTGAGCCCATCAGCAAAGCTAGTGAGACCACTGGGAAAACATTCTAAGAAAGGGTGAGAAATGCTGCAGAGGGAGAGAGGAGTAAGGGAAGAAGAGTCAGAAATGGCCTTGTGAACTCCAGGGTCAGAGAAGGAGTGGGAGAAGGTGCTCCAGGCACCAAAGCAGATTCCTTTGCAGCCTGTGGATGAGATCAGGCCAGAGCAGGTACCAGCACTGTAGCCTGTAAAGAACTCCATGCTGGAACAGGTGGATATGCCCTGACAGAACTGCCACCTGTGGATAGGACCCACGCTGGAGCAGGATTATCCTGAAGGGCTGCAGCCCATGGTTAAGACTAACACCAAAGCAGGAGAGAAGTGTGCGGAGGAAGGATTGACAAAGATGAAGTGTTATGAACTGCCATTTCCCTATGGCACTTAGGAGAGGAGGGGAAAGGTAATAAAATTAGGAATAAAAGGGTGATGTGGAAAGGGTGGGGGAAGGTGTTGTTTTAACTTGTCTTTGTTTCTCACTATCCAAACCTATTACAAACGACAATAAATTAAATTATTTTTTCCTGAGTCTAATCTGCTTTGCCCAAGGCAGCAATGAGTATGTGATCTCCCTGTCTGTATCTCAACCAATGAGCTTTTTCATCTTAATTTTCCTCCTACTTTGTTAAAGAAGGAGAGGGAGAGGGCAGCTGGCAGCAGGCAAGGTCAGCTCACCAAATAGGTAAAAACTGAAGTGTTGCAATAGCTTTAGTCTACTAATCACAGGCACAGAGATGTATAATTCATTTATACTCTGTATTCAGTATAAGGTATGACTTTAAAGATATGACTAATTGTTTTAGATTTTTTTTTTTTAAATCATGAACAAAATTATAATATAATAGGGCTTTTGCTCTAATTGAGCTAGATGCTAAAGTGAAGAAACAGATTATCATGATGTCAGATATGTTAAAGCAGGCTCTGGTTTATGTAACTTGTTCATGTAGGGCCTTAGAAGGGAGAAGATAATTATCAATATAGATGTTTCATTTGTATGTTGCCTGCATATCCTGTGTTTTATCATATCCTTATAGACACACAATAGCAACTTCAAAGGCTTCATTGTCCGTGCTGCTTTGAACATATATTCTGTTATTCTGCACATTTGGCAAATGCTATCAAAAATGTTCTAAGTGATACTGATTTTGTGTGCAGCTAGGAGTAGGAAAAAGAAACCACAGAAAGTTTATGTGCAAATTGTTGTAATCTTATTTTCATATTACTTCATTAATCAGTTATGCCCTGAGATCATTATGTGCATCCAGGGTTATTCCACTTGAGCCACTGAAATGACAGGTTAGTATATTCAACAGAAGTGATGGGAAAGCTCAGTTTTGTCATCCCTAAATGTAAATGAAATGTTAGAAATGAATCTGTCAACCCAAAAACTGATGCTGAAATAACTGTGCTCTTTTAGAACAGTGCATTCCACTTTTGATCTCGAAAGATCTCCCGGAAAATTCCCTTAGCCAAGAAAGTCTACTGTTGATTATGTTAAAATGCAACAGATAAAGAGCATATTTCAGAGAGGAGGTGCAGATGTGAAGTGCATTTTTAAATTAACTGAGGGTCCTGCATCGAGAGAAAATATGCTTTCATACATAGCTGATTAGCTGTATATATATATTTTTTTTTCTGATTTTGTGTGTGCATTTGTACAATATGAGGACAAGGAATATACCCTCTTTGATTTACAGGTGGCTTTATTATTAGTTCATCCTTAGTTTTTGATAGATGTATATGTACATATAAAACTTAAAATATTCTGAGCACTCTTTTCTGTTTGTTTTGATTCCAGTATTTAGGAAGCATGTTATGCTTCTAGGTATAGTATTTGTAGAGGTTTGGAAAAGAGCTCTACCAACTCCTCCCACAAAGGAGAGGTTAAGTGGTTCAGGAAATTGAAGGTCTGAAATATTCTTCCTTGACTAAATGAATCAACCATGAGCATTTACCACTGTCAGAAAATTAGGTCACAGATAACATAAACCAATTTTCTGTGGAAGTCCAGGAATAAGTTAATTTTACATTTGCTGCTTTCTTTAAATTGTAGTGGCAATGATAAAATGTCCACGCTCAACAGTGGCTACAGCCTTTGAATCTCTGGGATGATTTGAAGTGACTTTATGTTTCTTTTCAAGTTGTTCCAATGCATGACCGGAGTTCTTATTAGAGTGATCTTCGTGCAAGGCCTGCCTGCTTCCCAGCTATCATCCACCTGCTGCTTTCCATTTTTGCCTAAAGTAAAGCTGCATCCGGCAAACACTTGGAAATACGCTGTTTGGTTACTAATTACCTGCACCGATTTACTTAGTTATGTGTTCCAACACAAGCAAGTCCTTTGTTTTCCTATTGTATCTGCCTCCCTATTAGTTATAATGGTGGCATTTATGCTGTAAATGGGATGAAAACATGAAAGGGAGACTGTAACTAAAGATGGGACCACTGTGCAAGTAATAAGTACTGAAGTATTAAGGTTAGTAGTAATGCATGGATATGGCTGTAAAGTTTTTGTTTATATTGCCCTCAAATATTACTAAGGAATGGTTTCAAGGTTATAGACCTACCCTGGAGTGTGTTAAAATACATAACAGGACTGTTGGCTATCCTAAAATAATGAGCAGTAAAGTTTATGTATTAATTGCAATTATGTTTGGACAGATTTATATTTTAATTGGTGTTTCTCTGTCATATCAGTTGGCAAAAGAGAAAAATTGGTATTTAGGTATTCAGTTGAAAGAATCTTAAGAAGAAAAAAATGCAGTTTAGTTCTAGGAATTAATTCAGCTGTCCAGGATGTGGCCAGATATTAAAATACCGTGTTCTTTGAATACGTAGGTGTGATTTAAATGAAGCAAAGGTAGGTAGGTGCCTAGGTGATCACACTGCTAATGCAGAATTTTTTCAAAAGAATACTTTATTGTATTTTCTCCATGCCTGCTTTCCTTGGGGTTCCTATCATTTCCACTTGAGTTGCCTGCATGGTACTTGAGCTTAACTGCTAGCCATGCAGGAAAATTATTCCAAAGTGCTATCTTTGTGTTTGTTTTTCTGTTTATAGCATCTTATCACTTCCAGGACTAGTTCCATAAATAGGTAGCAAGCATTTAGAAAAATGTTTCAAGAGAGGACAGGAGCAGAAGGCTGCCTAAAGCACTCCAGAAGCTTTTAATTGCTCTCAGAGATTTCCTATTATCATACTAAGCAAACCATTTAACAAGTCTGTTTCACCTCCCAGTGGTTAGGGTGGAGAAAAGAAAGTTGAGAAAAGAAACTTTTCATTAAGAAAGTGGGGTTGCACATTGAAGTTTTTAAATAACATATATTAACTGCAGGTGACAAAAAATGGTATTTCTACCTTAAGAGTAATTCCAGGTATACCACATAGTTCTGGAATTTCATAAGAGAAGGAATATCATGTTTAAGGAATAGATTTCTTATGCTTCTTCAACATGTGTTGTATTGCAATGACACTAAATTTTAGAACAAAGACCTTCTTGGGCTTCACAGTAAAAAGGGTTATGGAGGAAAGGAGACTCATATTTGAAGAAGGAAAAGAAAACACAAGCATAAATAGTGTTGCAGTGAGTGCAATTTCTATGCACTGAATTTCTGAAATTTCTGAATTTCTATGAAACATTTTCCAAATATATTTATTTTGTTCAAAAATGTTCAGACGACTTGAATATTTTTGTTTTTGTTATGGTATCTGCTGTTTGAATACAATTCATTCAATCAATAGAAGGAGGTAAAGCAAGCAGCTCAACACCATCTGGTTTAAGAGCTGATAAGATGCAATATGCAAAGTTTAATTTTGAAGTTCTATCTGTAGCTCTGATCAACTTAAAGTTTGTCAGATTTGACCAGCAAGGCAAAGGCTAAAACAGAACTTAAGATTTACTACAGAGTAATGGAAGTTTTTAAGTCAGGCTCTAACTTCTTCATTTAAAGAAGTTAGTCCCTCTAGTTAGTTGGAGTTGGCAAGCCTAAGCAATGCAGGTTTATATGTAGACCACAAATTGTATAAAATGGCAGGGTTTTCCTGCCATTAAAATATGCAGGTGACTGTTCTTCAAAGAACTCTTGTGCCAAACTAGTAAGAGCTTTTGAGTGAGCACTGCTGATGGAAGCAGCACATGACACACTATTAATCTGAAGACTATTGTGGATTTGTGGGTAAATAGGATAAACTAATGAGATCTGACACTGCAAAGAATGTACCAGAATAGTGGCTTGCCTTATAATAATGAAAAAAAGAAAAAGAACTACCTTTTCCACTCTTCATCTGATTTTTTTTTTTAAAGGTTGTCACCTCTTGTTGTATGAAATGGTCTCTTAATCTGTGTCTCTACAAATATTAAAAAGGGTTAGCCTAATTCCTGAAGAGGTAATGTTTTGCAATAAATAAATGAATGGCAAAAAGACAGGTTGCTGGAAAGAATGGAAAACACTGGAATATGCAAGTTGTTAAATGGTTCATTTTGATAATGCCATCTGCATTTTGTCCTTAACTAGAATTGTTCTTCCTTGGGTCTGTTTCTCTCTCTGTATGAAAACTGACTTCTTGAACTAATTGTTCCATTGTTCATCTTGGATCCTGTACTTCTGGCAGCCCTCACAGATATCTTCCTGCAATTCTAGCTCACTATAAAACTGGTGGTGGGATTAATTTCTCTCAGATGACCCTTTACTGCTCTGGCAATGCCTAGTTAAACCTGCCATTCTATTAAATCTTTCCGGAAGTTACTGAAATGGTCTCAATATTTTTTCTTTATTGTAGGTTTCATATATACTGGAGAAGTTGTGCATCGAATGTTAACAGCTACACAATACATTGCACCCTTAATGGCAAATTTTGACCCCAGTGTGTCAAGAAATTCAACAGTCAGATACTTTGATAATGGTATGTAGTAGTCCTTCATAAATAAATGTGTCGGTGTCCCTTGGTTCTTCATATTTTCCTAAATAATTATTTTTGAAAGAAAAATTGAAGATTTTTTTTAAATTTTTTTTTTTTTTTTAACTCACAAACTGTATAAAGAATGTTCCTAGACATCCATAAACCTTTCTTAATTTAGAACACGGTTAAAGGGTCATGAATGTTTTTTTCCTAATTGAGTAGATCCCTTCTATATGTTAAAGTACATAAACTCAAACTAAGAATTTATTTTACCAATTTTAAAAGGACAAATCTATCTTCTATAAAAGTGCAAGTTCTTTTGAACTTGAAAATATATATATACTGTCGATGTACTGGCTAAAATGGAAATAAATGTCATTCGTGGAATGCAAGACCAAGAATACACAGGAGTAGGGCAGGTATACAGTTAATAAACCTGTCAGTGACTAAGTGTGCATGGAGTCCTAGGCCTGGAATCCAATATGCTCATCTATACCATGAGTACTCCACAGTCCCATGTTAAAAAAAAATAAATAAAATTGAAAGGTTAAAAGGTTAAACTGCAGTGTTATACTTGAAGCTCCATAAAATATTTCAAAGACCTTAAATCTGTGGGAATTTGTTTCATAAACTCAGTTATGATCAATACTTTGAAAATATAACTGATGTGATTAAATATCATCTGCTGCCTTACCTCAGGTAAGAGACAATAATTTGCTACCATAATTGCAAAAGTCTCTTTAGTGATCGAATGCAATGGCAGTGACTGCGTATTTTGAATTTAAAATTTAGAAATTATGAAATTTTGAATCCTGACATCTATGATTGTTTTAATCTTCCTTGATAAGCCTGTGCCATCCTTTGAATGCTCATACTCAGTGAATTTAAGCAAAAATAATGAGCATGTCCAATAATATCTCTATCATATCTCCAACCAGATATGTAAATTTTTATGTTTCAGATCACTGATCAAACTATATCTTATAACTTTTGCACCCAGTCATAACTTTTCCTTACCATCTAGTCATTACTTGCAGCATTTGTTTGTTAAGAATTCAATAAAGTAGAGTTACGTGAGAAAATCCTCCTGCTCACATAGGGAATTTTCATACAGAAAAAATGATTATTTTCATTTAATATATTATCTGACATTATGGCCTGAGATTTGTCATCTTTACTGAAAGAATCTGAGTGCTCTGGGAAAGTCACTGCTAATTTTCATTGTATTCTTGACTTTCACTCTTTCATATCAGGTTTATTAGCCTGTATCGCATCACTTTCATGACAAAGTTGATTTTTTTTTTTTTCGGGGGGGGGGGGGGGGGGGAGATTTTGCATCCCTCCTCATCCATAGGGCATGATGATCTATTGGACCCCATGTACTTTAGGACAAAGAATTTGCTACCTTACCCCAAACAAAAAGCAACTGAATGAATTGTATCTTCAGCTCCTTATTTCTTTTTCATCCCTGTCTTATCCCCCAGCAAGTTTAGAGCTGCATCTGTAGTGGGCAAGCACATAGTGTGGTGACCCATTCAAGTCTTAATCACGGAGCTAATTGCAAGAAACCTCCACTCAAACCTACACAAAGAGTCCTGGGAATGAGGAGGTAGTGTTTTGGAAGTAGCTGACGTCACCTTTAGTTTGGGATTCTGAGATGCACTTAGGGACTGACTATAAAAGTTTCTGGTTATTTTTCCAACAATAATTGTAAAAGTCTTTAAATTTCTTTAAAATGAAATTTAATATAATCATCTAAATATTCAGAAAACAGTTAATAAATGTAGTCAAATAAGGAAAAATGCACCGTGTGCAAAATTAATGAGCATATACTATACTTATGAAAGACATGTGGTCCAATGATGCAACAGACATACTGCAGTATGTACCAAAAATTTGCATGCTTATAGTTCTGTGACATCCCCTGACAAGATATGCTAATAAGAATAACTGAATATCTGTGACAAAAGATATTTCAAGGATATATCAAAAATGCATTGAGCTAGAAGCATACTGACCCACCGTGAACACTCCAGCAAGAAATGAAATTAAAGTGCTGTGAATCAAAGCACATAACTACCATTAATGCCAAAGAAAGAAGTATGTTGGGGAAGGGATATAGTCATAGAGACGAAAAAGACATTTTCAGTAAACACAGTTTTGGTGATAAGTGTCTTTCAGCCAAACTGCCTGAATGTGTCTGTAATCCTCAACATCTGTAAAACATGCTCATAGGGTATGCAAGTCACTTGGGGTACATTTTTGGTGCAGTAAGTGGATATTCAGCCAGAGAACTCCCATGAATATTAACAAGTCTCTTGCAACTAAATCTCTGCACAGCAGACTCAATATTTACCCTGTCTATGAATTCTTAGTAGTTTTAATTTAAACTAAATTTATTTATTGCAAGCGTCTAATATTTTTTCAACTTGCAAAACCTCAGTGAGGACTTGTACCATGCAGAAAAAAATTAATGCTATTTATATTAATGTGTAGTTAATGGAAGAATCTGAATTCCTCAAATAATAACTTTCACAAGACAGACAAAGCTATTAACACTTCACCTTTCAAAGCCATCAGGTTGTATATATGTGTGTGTTTATATATTTATATATATAGTGTAAGAAAAGCCACTGCAGAGCAGTGGTTGCAGCAGCACACCTGTGAATGCTGGATTCTACCTTTAGTGATCGTTGACTTTTTGTGCAACTCCAAACAAGTTACCTGACCCCTCTTGCTTTAGCAGATTTTTGTGTGAGTAGTTGAGGTAGTTATTTGTGGCACTGTGATGTCTACCTTTAAGAAGATTTCAACAGCAACATGTGTGTGTAATGTTTTTAGCACTTCAAGATGCTGGGCTGAAAGTTGCTGAAAGAGACAAATCACTGTTTTTGTTTCAAGTAACTGCAGTTAAGTACTTTTCCTACAGTCAGTTAATATTTTTCTCACATTTTTTCTTCCCTTTGCCTCTCTACTCCCACTCTGGGGTTCACAGGCACAGCACTAGTTGTCCAGTGGGACCATGTCCATCTGCAGGATAATTACAACCTGGGCAGTTTCACTTTTCAGGCCACCCTTCTCAATGATGGGCGTATCATTTTCGGCTACAAAGAAGTAAGTTGGGTCTGAAAGTTGTCATTTAAGTAGACAAATCACTTTATACTTGTTAGGAATTTCCCTCCATTTTTGGCAGATATTTTGAAAGTTGAGCTGTATAAGACCATTTTCACAGATTGCTTATAAGGTCCCTATTTTGCTGAAAATGACATTTTATTGTGAAAGTGATGTTCATGTCATGGACTTGAAAACCATCAACATGTCTCAAATATGTACTGCTAGATTTCAGCTGGCCTTTTTTGGATGGTTGTAAGTGTTGATTGTTTAGTAAATTATTGACTGTTTAGTAAATTCTCTTTGACTTTGAAAGGTAGGGCAATTTGCTCAATTAGTTTATCTAATTTGAGCCTATTTAAAAAGACTCTAGCATCAATGGTTAATATTAAAGGTTACCTTGCTTCTGTGTCTTCCATTTCTTGGCAACTGAAGTATTTCAAAGTCTATATTTTAAATAAAAAATAAATGTCTGTATCTCTAATGGTTAGAATGAGGTCATTTGGCTGGTCTTCATAGCACCAATATATTGCTGTCCCTACTGGGACCCTGTGCATTTTCCATCTTTCAAAATTTGTTTATTTCTTTACTTTAGATGAACCTTTTTTCTTGTTGCTAGACTACTGCTGAGGCTATACCTCCAGGTCATTTTCATGCAAATGAGCATCAAAAGGTAGATAAACTCAAGTCCACAGGGACGAGAAACAACTTTCTTTCATTTTCTGCTTTATTTCAATCTCAGTTTGGCCTGGAGAGTGTGACTTTCTCTTGAATGTGTACATCTCTTTGTCATTCTCCTTAGATAAATAATTGTTATCAGTGATATATTTTATCACTGACATTTTCCAGACTTAAGGAAATCTGGGTTTTCTTCTCTATCTACCGCACATGGGCTGTGTGCCTTCAGGCTCGATTTTCATACCTGTGTCAAAGCCATACACCTGAATGAAGCAGTAGTACTCTCCCTTTCATTAAAAAACTAGTGGGGGTCTGGGTTATTCTACTAGCAGCACTCATACCTTAAGATAAATGTATTTTCACCTTGAAAACAGGATTGCTGCAGAATACTCTTTCTTGTGTCTACAGAAATAATACAGTAACTTCTGGTATGTCCATGTATCTGGCTTCCCTTATCTTATAAAAGATGTGCTGATGCAAGGTCTTCTCTGGCTCTAAGATTGTTTCTGAATGTTATGTACAGGCTAGTAGTCTTAATCTATGGAAATGCACTTTATTAAAATTTTGATTCCAGCTTCAGAAAAACCTTTTTCTGGTTACTACAATGGAGCCTGTACATTATCAAATGACTGTGCACAAAGGATTTTTATCTCCTGTTCTTGAAACCTTTGTAAAGGGAAATATATGATTCTATGATTCTCTCTATATATAATTAATATTAATATATTAATATATATATAAATGACTACAGAAAAGGTCCTGCCTTTGAGGCCCAGAGAAGTGGGGAGTGACACTACATCAATTTTCAATTTTAAGATAAATTTGCTAATAACTATATATGAATTCTGACATGAAAATAGTGACATCAGAAAAATGCTGTTCTTAGTTATCAGATACTAGGCCCTTTCTGCCACTGACCGGCCCTCTACAAAATGAATCTAAAATGGGTGATATAAGCTATTCCTGTAAATTGATAGTATCCTGTGTTCATTTTGCATAAATGTAAATGAAGATGTGGAATGCCAGGCCATGGAAAATGTTATTCATTTAGGAGGACAGAAAGAGATGGGCCACCTCATTAATTTCATGTAAGTTGCATGCAGTTTGCATGCAGGTAGGTCATGTGATCTATGGATAAACCTAGCAAATTCTATGCTAACACTGGTTGGGCTGCTTGGTCTCACTGTTTCTACTGGAATCTACCTCCAGAGCTGCACTGCTTTCTGGGGAGGAGTGTTATTAATGCCCTTTTCATTAATTTTGAAACGGAGGGAATTGGAATTTAGAAACGTAGTAATTTGTGTTGTTTTGTGGTTTTTTTTCCACTGCTGAATCTTTTAAATCTCCTGCACAATGCAAAGAAACTTTTCAAAAGTGACAATAGTTATGTATTTGTGTTCTGCAAATATTTTGACAAAAAGGTTTTGTGAAATCTCAGGGTGTTACAACTATACCTATTCCAATAGGAATTGCTTAGAGAATGGCTTTGGAGAATGAGATTTCCAGAAGACCACATTATTTGCAGTGTACCTTAGTTTATTAAAATTTCCTTAGCTTTTCACTTAAGTGAGGAAAACAGAACAAAATTGCCGATCACTGATCAGACACAAGTTGTCCGAAGAGAAAAAACTGAGACACTTGTAAATTGAAATTTGCCTGCAGTCTTATATGTCTAGCTAGGAATTGATTTATTTTCAGTGTTGAATCCATTGCTTTCTGAGGGAGTCCTTCCTTCTGAGTCGTGTTGTCAGGAGCCCCATTAACTCCAGTAAGATTACTTATATGAGTCCTCACTAGCATGAGTAAAAGTTGGAGAGATTTCTACCACCTTTTTGGTGCCACTTCATTTTAGTATCACATTTCATCAAAAAATGACACTGATGTATGACTATCCTGTGAGGCCTTCATTGACATTGAATGTCTTCAAACTGAAACACCAATGTAAGACATGCAACAGACAGGTTTCCAGTAACATTATAAAGCATCCCATAGGGACTCTGCATGAGTGACACCAGAAGTTTATCCTGAAGAATCTATCTTTAAAATGGAACTTTGATTATATATTTAAGGGAACCATAGGTATGAATTTTTATGTCTATAGAACTTTACCTAGATTTTACCTTTTACTTATGATTTATTCAAATTTGAGATGCGCTTCTTCATTTCCTCTCTGCATCCACATCAAGTTTGCTACTTCATAAAGCTGGTGCTGATCACCAAAGCAGAATCTCGGATGGGGTCTGCTGAATATCAGCAGAGCTCTTCTGCCTAATCTTCTGCATTCTGTAGTTTGCATAATAGGAAGCAATCCGAAATGAATGGTTATTGTCTGAAATTCATAATAGATTCTAAAAGAAATAAAAATTTAGAAAGGGAGCTGAGCCACCAGAATAGAGAAACCTGGAAACATCTCAGAAAAGGTAATTTGTAGGAGAAGAAGAAAAGGTGTATCCAAGTTTTATTGTGCATTTTATTTGAAATGTACAATGAGACTTTGGTGTTTTGTCTATTTCTTACATGCTCTAAACAGGTGAATTTAGCCCTAATAAAAATCATAACTCATGTTTTCTAATCTGTTTTTCTGATATTCTTCTTGTATATTAAGATTGGATTCAATTCAGTACTAATATCGGAATGTCATATAATATCAGAGTAAAATCAGAATGAATGTCAGCACTGAATTACAGTGGGAATATCTAAGCACTTTTTATGTACCAAATACTGGTTTTTGTGTGTTCTTTGTCGGAAAGAAGAAATGGCAAGTCAAATACTTATTTCTTTACAAATTTATTAGGGAACCATGTACACATCTTCCATTTTAAATAAAACTAACAGAGTATCATTAGTCAGAGTTCTGTCAAGTGACCAGTATGTCAGGAAACATCAGCTGGCAGAAAAATTTTAGTGGTGCACCTCTGCTACATAAAATACTTAAATTACAGAACAATCTATCCAATAGAAAAAAATATATTTTTTTTCTGCAAATGAATACTTTTATGTGTTTTAGTAGTGAATACTCATTTCTTATGTTCTAGATTTCAAAGAAGTTCAATTCTCATGAGCTTTTTGTCTTTTTGAACTATTCATTATAGTCTTTACCTGTTAGTGCTTAAAGATAATGTTCCTTAGTGTAACATTTGGTTTCTTTTTCTCTCTATTATTAATACAGGACAAATTAGGCAAATTAGGTGAAGGCTTTGGTACTTAGTTAATGGTTTAGGATGTTTTTTTTTCTGAATTTCATTGGCTTGAAAGCTTTCTTTGTTCATTTAAATAGGAATGACTCTCTGTTTTTGTAGTCATCCAGAAACCTTTATAAAAGGTGAAATTTCTATTCAAGTTTCCCAAAACTGTGAAGTAAAAAATAATTGTAAGAGACTTGAAGTAGAGTTTCCTTCTACTGTAAGAGGAGGCAGAAGTGAATGCACCTGATTAACTATAGCACTGATGTTCCTCCTATGTGTGATGGAAAATACTCCATTTTCAGTTTCCAAAAGCTGTTTGTTTCCTGAAAACTAAAATATTTCATAGTCTGCTTGAATATTCTACCTGCATTATATATTCTTGGCATTTCTTTGCTCTGTTATTATTATCAAAAATATTAACATGGAAGTAGGATCTTTATTTTGTGAGGTGATCTGTTTATGCAATTTAAAATCCCAGATTAAGTTTCATGCAGTTTGGTCTTTAATTAATATCTGTTGAGGAAACTGTCAATGAAAATGCCTTATAAGTACTATTGAATTTCTAATTATTACTTTGCAGGATACTCTGGCCCTTATCTTTGACCTGGGTGCAGTAATTGCACCCTGTTTACCATACTCAGAATAAGGTCAGAGGTTGTTTATTTAATCGTTTTTGAAGAGTAAGATTCTGACTAGTCACAGAGGAAGTGGAAAAGAATAAAATTTGAGAGCTTTCTATTGGAAAATACTCTCTAGATTATTGTTCCTAGCAAATAATGCAATTCAGCATGAATTCTAAGTATCTTCCTCCCTAGTGCTGAAGTATATAATCAGAAATATGTATGTCAATGGCCCTGTTGCTAGCATGGATTTGGAAGCTAGTGGCTTGTACAGTACAAGAGTTCATATTGTTCATGGTAGAACTAACACATTTTGGAATGATTCTAGCTAAAATCCATCCTCCAAATGTAATGCCACAAAACTCCTTGTTCAACTATTTAACGTCATCCTGTCATGACATATCCTGTCATTCATATGAGGAATTCAGAACACTAGCTATCTGCTTGCTACCTCTGTATTGCTGTAGTTTTCAATAAATATTTTTGTCAATTACTATAAGCCTTCTGCCAAAAAGGTGTGTTTCCTAATGGTGCTTCATATGGTAAAAGCCTATTTTATCCTGACATCTCGTTCAAAAGATTTCACCTACAAACTACCACTCAGTACACTCATTCCTGATGGACTGGGGTACTTCGTTCTGAACAATAGCTTATTTCCCCACACTATAAAAATAAGCATATGTATTTGCAAATGCAGATTTAATTATGCTGTACTTTTTCAAGGTTTTTTCTTGGGTTATGGATTACCTTCTACTTTGTATTTCTCTTCTGTATGACTACTTGTCTGACACAGGCTGTATCTCAGTTTGAAGAGCTGACTGTATTAACTTATGAGACCTCCTTATCTTGCACAAACACTTTCCTGCATATCCATACATACCCAAATTTTGAACTGCTTTTTAAAGTTGTTGCCATTTTGCCACCACACTTTATTGGTTACACACCTACTTGAACACGAATTCCGACTACATTTTGTGTCTGTAAAACTGATTCCTTTCTTCATCTGCTGGGTTTCCTACTAACTTCAAAGATAAATAGTCATTGCATTCTTCTCATTAGTGTTTTTTCTGACTTGATTTTCAATAGCTTTAATAGGAATATCCTCCTTCTCAAAATCTTTCATGACAGTTTCTCTAATTGTTAATATAAACATTTTTCTACAGTATTCGGAGACTGTGAAAAATTCTCTTATTTTGTTTATACTTTCATGCTGGAGAAAGTTTATAGACTTGTTACAGAATGCAGTCGGTCTTTTCTTTTGAGGACTTTGAAAATATGGCTTTCAAACTTCTTATCTTATATTCCTCAACAACTGCATCAGGGCTGAACTGATACAAGCTTATCTAATAGCTGATACAAGCCAAGTTTAAATTGATGTAAAAATGGTAGTATTACCAAGCTGCTTCAGACCAAGCTTCTTCGGACCATGTATGCAAGAAGCTCCATTTAAATGTAACCAAAGCAGTACAAGTTCACAGACCATGGAGACATTTGAAAATTGTGACAGTTTTAATTCATCAGAACTCACTTTTTCTGTTAATAATATCAAATTTAAGTTTTCTGAGACTGATGTCATTGTAATCAGAGCTAAATGATATTTTGTGCACAAGGAAAAGAAAAACAAGCAAATATTTAACTCAAATACCAGAGATCATACCATTAATTGACAAATAGACAATACTGAATCCTCATTCACTGAATGTTTAAGCAGCTTTTTAGTTTAGAATTTTTCTGCTATGTGAAAAACACTGGCAAACAATATAATTTCGCTAGTTTCATGTAGATAAACCTATAGCATACTATTAGATTAGCTGAGCTAGCACCTTGTATCTCAGTCTCTTACACTTGATCCAGTTTCATCTGTCTTCAGACAAGTAATTTCTGGTTAAGGTTAACTGAAGGCCAGCTTTGAAAAATAATATATCCAGCTGTGACTCGAAAGCAGCAGTGGATAGAGAATCATAATTTCCCTTGGTAGTTTATCCCAGTGGTTAAAAACGTTCAGTCATAGACATACGTAACTTACTCTACTTTGAAGGTATCTGTGTGCATCTTCCAGTTTCTGGTTACATCTTTCTGTGCTAAAAGAAAAATCTCTTTAGTTTTTTCTCCCCATGGCAGTAACTGTTTATGATAATCAAGTAAGCTTTCCATTTTCTTTTTGAGAAGCCAAATCAAGTTCTTTAACTCTGTTAATAGCAATTGAGAACTGCAAAAGATTTCAATTATTTGTTATGACTTTTTCATCTTCCTTCTGTTAAGTTTTCTGAATCTTTTTAAGAAATAGACCCTCCCAAAGTCTGCGTAGCATTTCAGTAATGATCTAATGTACAGATGTAAAATGACAACCCCACTTTTAGGCTATATTTCACTGATTATGTAATCAAATATCACATCAATTAGGTTTCTTGCTGTGATTACTCCTCCAAAAGCTGGAGATGCTTACCCACTACAATCCCAAGAGTCCTTCCGGAATTGTTGCTTTTCAGAAGATGGTCCCCAAACCTCTACCTTGCATTCTGTTCTCCAAGTTATAACTTTACAATTTTTACAAGGTCTAACTTGGCTACTTGATCCAGGCATTTCATTATTTTTACTCTGCCAGTGTCACCTGCAGAACTGCTAAGCAGTAAATGTATGTTTCCTTCTCAATCTTTAATAAAACTCTTGGATACTAAATCTGATGCCAAGAGAAGCATGATATACTGTAAAGACATGCTGTCAATCTGAGCTGATTCTTCAGTGATGGCTGCTGTTTGTGATCAGTCTAGTTAACTATATTAATACTGTATAAATGTTACTTGTCACTATGTAAAACAGCTTACAAAATTATATAGCTATTACAGCTATACACTGATCAGCCAGACCTGCAGTCATCCCCAAAGAATGAAATCAAATTTGGTAACACCTATTTTCATAAAACTAGATTGCCTGGCATCAGTAAAAGTCAGCAAAGCTGGACTGGTCTATAGCTATCTAAGTCCCTTATTTAATTATTTATATATACATGTGTATATATATATTTTATTATTTTTTTTAATTTTATTTCTCCAAACGCTGACAAGTGAGTATCTGGCATTTTCCAAAATTTCCGTGACAAAGAAAATTTCCCAGCTACTCCAAGACACGTTAAATATGATTTTCATCAGGCCAAAAATACCTTCAAATAGGTTGTAAAACAGTTTCAGTGCAAGTTACCTGAGACAAGTTTTTAAGTGCTCATCCCAAGCTGAACTTTCGGTTTGTGTGTTTAATGGTAGACAAGTATTGCCTCCTCCTCCATGTCCTCCACATCTTCAATTGGGAGGAATAAATTACTGAAAATTTCTGCCCTTCTCCGTGTCATTACTATCAGTTGTTTCACCTCTGAGTTTTGATGTAAATGTTGTATAAGATGCAAAGCAGACTGGGATAAAATAAAAATTAAAAACATTAATTTCAATCTTTAATAAGTCCTTACTTATAGTATGGTGTATTGTATTACACACTTATTTAGGACTTTAAAGTTACACTGGCTAAATGTTCATTCTGCCAATGCTGTAATTTGAGTCTGAATTTTTTGAGTTCAGTAGTTCAGGTACACCTTTCTTTTTTGTCTTCCAGATTCCTGTTGCTGTGACACAGATAAGTTCAACCAACCACCCAGTGAAAGTGGGACTCTCAGATGCATTTGTGGTTGTGCACAGGATCCAGCAAATTCCCAGTAAGTAGTGTGTAGTAGTGCTAATGGTTTGGAGGCTGAGAAACAAGTATAAGCTGATTTCATTAAGGATGATTAGCTGCACAACAAATCACTTAGCTAATTTCAGCTTGTTAATTCAAGTGTAATTTTATTTGCTCGATAATTCCCAGTGTGGTTTTCTCCATCATTGTTTCTTTTGAGCTGATGTACTAAGTAAATAAAACTAAATAACCAGCCAAATAAAGTAAAATTTAAGTCTCAACTTTCAGAGTTATTCTATAAGATACTGTATCCAGAATGTCTCTTTATTCATGGTAGGGAAGCAATTTGTTCAGAAAAATTATCTGTATCCAAATGAAAATGAAAAACATATCCAGGCCAGATGTTCTTCATACTTTAAATTCTGAACATCGAATTCATATATACATTTTAGTGAGATGAAAAAAGAGAAAATGTTGTTATTAAATGCCATCTTGGACTCGCATAATTTTGGCAACAGTAATTGAAGGTAACAATTAAGGAAATCAAGTATGATTTCCTTAATGCTTTGTTTTAATGTACTGTGTCCAGAACCATTTGAGATTTTGTAGCCATCAGAGAGTGTTTACTTTCCAGGTGTGCTGTTTTCATTAGCACATTTGGAGGCCTGTAGCTAGCTAGTGCTGTTCCCCAAGAGTCAGTACGGGATTCAGTGTTGTTCAACTTATTCATTAACGACCTGGACAATGGAACCGAGTGTACACTCAGCAAGTTTGTTGATGACACAAAGCTCGGAGGAGTGGTTGATACCCCAGAGGGCTGGAGGGCTGTGCTGCCATTCAGAGGGACCTTGGCAGGCTGGAGAGATGGGCAGTGAGGAACCTCATGAAGTTCAACGAGGGCAAGTGCGGGGTCCTGCACCTAGGGAGGAATAACCCCAAGCACCACTACAGGATGGGGGCTGATCTGCTGGAGAGCAGCTCTGCAGAGAGAGACCTGGGAGTCCTGGTGGACAGCAGGCTGACCATGTGTCTACTGGAGCGAGTTCAGAGAAGGGTCACTAAGATGACAGAGGACTGGAGCACCTGTCATATGAGGACAGGCTGAGAGAACTAGGCCTGTTTAGCCTGGAAAAGAGAAGACTGAGGGGATACCTAATTAACGTATATAAATATCTGAGGGGAGGGTGTCGAGGGAGCCAATCTCTTTTCAGTTGTGCCCAGTGACAGAACAAGAGGCAACGGGCACAAACTGAAGCACAGGAAGCTCTGCCTGAATATGAGAGGGCACTTCTTTACTGTGAGGGTGACAGAGTACTGGAACAGGTTGCCCAGAGAGGCTGTGGAGTCTCCTTCTCTGGAGATACTCAAAACCCGCCTGGATGCCATCCTGCGCAAGGTGCTCTAGGTAATCCTGCTTGGCAGGAGGGGTTGGACTAGATGATCTTCAGAGGTCCCTTCCAACCTTGGCCATTCTGTGATTTGAGCAAATTTGCTAGGTACGATTTTTGATGAATCCCTAACAGCAGGGTGCAAATGGATGGAGCTGAATTTGAACAAGCTTCCAAGGACCAAGTACAGGCATGTTCCCGTAAAGAGAACCTTGATAGAGGTGTAGCATAGATGAGGTTGATGCAGATCATCTTTAAGACAGCCTGCAGATGGGGCTGATACTGAAGTTGCAAGTACCATTGTCTCTCTCAACTCATCCTACCCCCTCTACATCAGATTTAAACTGTCTTTGATATTGGGAGGCATAAATCTCATCACATGAGATTACCCTGCTATGAGGAAAATGGAAAGTTTCAGTACCATCTGTTGCATGTTGTGAACTCAGTGTAGTGTGAAGAAGGTTGGCATGTCCGGACTTCACTGAACAGATCAGATCTTAGAAGAAATTTGGTTCAAAAGTATGGTAGATGTGATCTGCCTAAGGCTGCATGGATTGCTTTTGAGTACTTAGGAACAAATGATACTAGGCAACTGCTTCTATCCATTTGTGTGATGTTCATAAGTGAATGATCTGAATATTTCTGTGAATTTTCAGCTTATAAAAGCTCCTCAGATGAATTCAGGTGAAAATTGGTTTGATTTGTGGAAATGGTTTGTGAGAATAGTCACACAGAAATTCAGTGCAAGGCATGTAAGTAGCAAGCAGACTGTTTGTCATCAGAACTCCATTGTTAAACAACACTAAAAGGACTTTTCTTAGGTTTACATATTTTGTAAAATTTATGATGTACGTAAATCTTTATTCTAGTTTGAATGTTTCTTTCTGTAAAAATATTTCTGACATGCACTTTGCTTTACTACTAGTACATAATGTTGCATTTGATGAATATGTAGTTATTTACCTGTCTTCTGGTTTTAGTATTTCTGTCAACTTTCTTGTCACATGACACTATCTGCTAAGTGAAGTGACTCTAATTACCAGAAAATCTGTGTAGTGTTTCATCTTACGTTTTTGTTTTGTTTTGTTTTGTTTTTATTAAGTTACATTAAGAAGTGCCAGATGAGAAAAACAGAACATGGGTAAAGAGTCTGAAACATGCCTCTACAAGAACTGTTTTAATAGCATTATTCCCACATTACTGTAATGCACTCCGTTGCTCAACAACTGGTTCTGTGAATGGTGGTAATCTGTGATTATTTTGCTAGTTTACAACAAAAATACATTTCATTACAGCAAAAATTCATTACAGCTAGTATTAATCAAGAGAACCATTGGTTTTCGGTAGATTTTCCTGAAGCCAAATTGTGGTTTCAATGAAACAAGTTTATATTAGTAAGTACAGGCAACATAACACCCTGACAGAACACCAAATAATGTTGGCCCATGGACAGCCAGTGTCAGATGCTCTTTAAATATGCATGTTCTTCCATTCCTGTTTTTCAGAGGTGTTGAATCAATGATGGCAGTAATCTGTTACTGAAAAACTGATATGACAGAATTGTTTTACTTTTAGTTAGCTCTTTAAGACAATGGAAGACTATAAACTGCTATTTGTATCTCCCAACGGAAGGAAAAGATAGTATATCTATTAGTTCTTGCTTAACACTTTAACAAAGACTTTTCCCTCAAGTGGAATTCAATTTCCCTTCTATGTTTATTCGTAGTTATAGGGGGGGGGGGGAACAAAAAACTATTTCTACATGTTTGAGTTTTGTGAGCTATTTTTGTATGTGTCTTACATTTGAAAAGGAAAGATTCATCAAATGCAACACAAGCGTATTTGAACAAAAGCATCCTCTCAATTCATTACCTGTATAATATTTTCTTGTTAGAATATATTGCTATTAGAATCCCTACTATTCTAATCCTTACTAATCCTGCTATTAGAATCCCTACTAGACTATTAGAATCCCTACTAGAAAATGAAACCACTACTCTGACTTAGCAGTGTAAGACTAAATCCACTTACTTTTAGACAAGTGAAAACTAATTGCAAGGTAAGTATTCTTCCCGTTCAAGACACTAGGGAGAAATACTCTTGCTTCCTAATGTCAGTGTAGCCTATCCTAAGGCACGTGTCTAAGGTCACTGTGTTCAGTTGACCTTTGGATGTGCTTGTTGCTCACAACTGACAATCAAAGAAAACCTAGACTACCTTAGACTGAGTTATACATCAGAATAGATGTATAATTAGATCAGGTAGAATTGTATAAAATGAATACCATTGGCACTAATATCATGGCTTTGTTTTTGTTGCTTGGAAGACAGAAAGATGAAGGTTACTTGGAGAGTTTCTTTCACTATGTCTTGGATCTGAAGTGATTCAATATTTTTCTTAATAATGGTAACAAGTAGAAGTATGTAATAAGTTTTGCAACAAGCAGTTGTGAGGTATCAGGAATGTGATCATAAATATCAATATTTTGAAAAAAAAAAGCTGATTTTGGAATAGAAACAGAATAAAAGTTGATAGGAAAAATGAGTGAGAGCTTTTTATCACAATTCCTGCTATAGGGGGAAATTACTGTTATATCTGAAATGGCATAAAAGGAAAAAAATCTAGGTGTACAAGTTAATCACATGATGGCAATAAATTACACATCTGATGAGATAAATGTGTGTGATACTAGGAAGTTTCACGAAGACATTTATAATTACAATAGAAATTGAGAGAAAGGGTACAGTGGGACGAGTTTTTCTGAAATACTTACCAATATGATTCAGCTCCATAAACACGTCTAGGTATGAAAGGAGTAAGAATAATTTATACAAAAAGACATTTCTAAAAACTGGGAAAAAAAAAAAACGTCAGGCAAAGGAGCATAATGGTGGTTTGACAATTAAAAGCCATTTCAAAATTTTTCAATCAATAAAGCCCTATTTAAAAAAAAAATCCTAAAAAGAGTAATAAAGACAAGATTCAAACTCATTCTCAGACAGAGCTACATAATTTTATGAAATTATGAGGGTTCATATGATGTGGTCATTGTTGAGAAAAAGGAAAGTGAGAATGTCTCTTGCCTCCTTGATAAATAGAAGCCACAGAAATAGAGATCTGAGAGTGCTGGGAGGATGAGGGGTTGATAATTTTAATAAGGAACTACGGGAAAGAATAACAGTATTTGTTGTGGTGCTTTGAGACTATTGTTGGAATAAAGTGAGATGAAAAGCTCAAATTTGTAAGAAACAAGTTTTGTTTTGGCAGATTGTGGAACAAAGTTTGTGTTTTGTTCCAGAAATGTATCTTGAACTTACTTTAAAACTTCAAAATGCCTTAGAATGGTATGGAGAAAGGATGGAGAACAAAGGATGATAAATCGTCTTGGATAGCCATCAATAAATATGTTTCCAAAGGGTTTGGAATTAATTTGAACCAGTGTAAGTGTCCAGAAGTCTGTCACAGACATAACAGAAAAATCCTTTTTACTTCAAAGGAAATTACATTTGTAGTTTCAGGATAGTGTAAGTCAGAGTTTTTTCTTTGCACGAAAACGAAGAATATCTTTCTAGGTGAACTGAGGTAATAAACATTATCCATGTGTTTTTTCCATTGTTCAGCCAGCTGAAAGTCTCCTACTAGAGTGCTTTCTTTTGAGACACAGTAAGTTGCTCAATGTTAAAGCACTAATCATTACAGACCTTCATCAAAAAAGTCTTCAACTATTATGGAGTTTCTCACATTTCCATTCTTTCCTGTCTACAAAATAAAAAGGAATAGATATTCTGTCATTATCAACATGACTTCATGTTGTGAAAGTAAAAGACTTATGTGCAAAATTCTTTATTTGGCTTAATTCACTTCCTGTCACAAGGGTTATCTTTGGAAATTTAAACAACAGACATTTGCAATTATAATTTTGCAACCTAGGTCACCACTGCTCAGTAGAATGTGTAGTTATGGCATGCTAGATTTTGCTAAGCAAAAAGACACTTTAAGCTTTTCTATTAATGATAAAATTAAACTTAATTGGTAATTCTGTTGTTTAAAGCACAGGGTGGTATAGTGAGCTATGTAGTGATTTCTCTCTGCTGAATTAAATAAATTTCAATTATTTGTTTTCTGTTGGTCCTGTAGTTTCTTCCTGGGCAGGAGGGAAAAAAAATCCAAAAATATTTTTAATTTTTCAATGTGATAATATATATTTTTTTCAATTTTCATAGCCTCATGTTCGCAAATACATGAGCAGTTCTAGGGGGAACTGCTAGTAAAGCACGTCTTGTATTTACCTTTACAGTTGTTGGAGTACCTATAAAGGTCTGCAAAGACTTGCTTTTCAAAAGCTCTTCTGACCATCTTTAGTGCACTTTCTATGCTCAACATTCTAAATTTCAGTATAATAGTCAATATATAGTCTCAGTATAATAGGTCAGCATATAGTTGATTTTTTTTAAGTAAACTTGGAAGATTTAGAATGTTTTATTACATTTTTTTCAGACATGCCACCCAAAACATTAACAACAATTTTAAAAATAATTCTGAAATTAAAATTCTAAAGCCAGACAAACCTAATTCATTCTGAGGAGAAGGGAAAAAATATGTTTTTGATCAGCCATTTCATTTAAAAAATGCTCTTTAATCAGGACTGAAAAGAATCATCTTGAAGAATCAAAAGCAAAATGAAATTTCTGAACTTTCTGAAATTGAGAACATTGAGAATTTCATGCCTGTTTTTATTAATATGCTTCCATATAAAAAGGCTCTACAGTAACACCCCTTTTATCTGGCCCTGAAATAATATAGATACATAAATTTTGTTGCGTTATCTTTTAAGAGTTAGAGTATGAAGCTAGGAGATTTTTGAAAAGTGGCTTTCTGCCTATTTTCTATTTTTGCATTTTTACCTTGATTTGCTGCTGTTGCTTATATATACAAGTTTTCCTTTTCAAGCCAGTATGTGATATAATTTTGTGATAAAATATTGACGCAGTTTTGGCAATGTGCTTTATATATATATATATATATATATATATATATATGTACATACATGTAACTAATATATAGATGCATATGCTTTTGCATAGTCTGGAAGTGCTTTAGAATAAATGGTAATGTGTGAAGGGAAGATGATTTTTGCCTGAAACCAAGGTTAGCAAGAAGAGTCCTAAATTCTGAGCAGCAAAATGGAAAATCAGATCCATCAGTTTCAGAGAAAAGTTTCTGCTTCTTCCAGATAATTCAAGGAAAGTGAGACAGGCTCTGACCTTCTGCTTCTGATTTGTCTGATAAATTATAAGGACCACCCTGATTTCTTTTCCTGAAAACACTTGTACATTAATTATTTTTCCTGTTATAATTATTTTTCCTTTTTATAAGACATTAAGAAGATTTAATGGACATTTTCCAGTTAGACGAGACCATGAATAGTGAAGGGATAGCAGCTTTACTTATTCTGTCAGCAAGCCTTCTCTCCTCCCTTTTCTTCAGCATCTTCCCTGCATCAGGAACCTTAGCCCTGTCCCACTGCCACCACCTTTTCTTCCCTGTTCCTTTTAATTTCTCATCTTTTCTCAGTCATCTATGGAATTTCCTTCCTCGTCCTTCTTTTGGTCACCTATGGTGTCCTTTGCTTTCCTTTTTGTGACTCACAAGATCTCTCTTTAATTTCCTGACCATCTCTCTTCCCCTAGTCCTCCCTTTCCTTAAGGGTCACTACAGTTCTCTCCTTTGTGTTTTTTCCCTCTTGTCTTTCAACTAGCTTTTTATTGTGCATGAAAAAAAAAAAAAAAGAAAAAAAAAAAAGCATTAGTTGCAACCTAACATTTTATTTTAGCAATGAACAAACCCTCCAGTAATCTTACCAAAACTGTGCATTATTTTCCATCAGAGCACAAAATATACTGATAAAATGAAAGGTCCTGAATGCCTTTTTTACCTGTCTTTACCAGCAAGACTGGCTTTCAGGAATCCAATGTCCCAGAAACCAGGACACAAGGCTAAAGCCAGGAATATGTGCCCTTGGTGGAAGAAAATAAAGTTAGAGAATACTTAAGCAAAGTGGACATTCATAATCCATGGGCTAACATACTTCTCTTTATCTTCAGTGTTTTTAGCATTGTCATGCACTGGATGAAAGTGTCTGTGACCTCAGTTTTTTGGGAAGCCAGAAACTCCTTATGTCTTGCAAACCCTGCAGGGAGTCTGCTAGGGAAGATTCAGAGTAAGCAAGGTTATAGCACATCAGTCAGTACCACTACTGATGAACTAGAGTTCGGTTAAAATGCTGGCACCCACAATTTTAATTTATGTATTCGTTTTTTTGTGTGTGTTGTTTGTTGTTTTTTTTTTGGGGGGGGTGGGGAGGATAGGGGAGACAGAATAATACAGATTTCTGTGGAAACAATTTAGAGGCTTCAGCATTGGCAGGAGTTCATTTCAAACACATTTTCTGATCACTGATTTGGCAGGTGCTTTTGAAGGTCTTACCATCCTGGGAGCACAGACCTCTCAGGGCTGGCAAGAGATTTTCTCCACCCCAGCACAAGATTAGCTTTGTCTTGAAAATCCTTTCTCTCCAGTGGGCTTGAAGGACATAGCTAAGTACAAGGCATTTGTTAGGGGAAATGTTTGGCACATCCCAATATCTGTCCTTTATCCAGTCAGAATGACTTTGTAGGTCATTCTAGCTCAATTATAGGTACACTTCAGACCAAGAGAGAAATCCTCTATCAGAAAGGGTTAAGCCTCAAATTTGGGTCAGCCTCAAATAAATGGCAGGAGGAAGTGCTTGACAATAGGCCTGCTTTGGAGCTAAGTAGAAATATGATTGTCAAGCCAGATCCTACCTACCTATGTCTGGGAGCTTATGCAGTGAAGGAGGACAAAGAAGCTGCTTCCCAAGCAGCAACTTTGGCCAACTCAGGAGAGTTATCTCACCCAACCTCAGCACAGCTTCTCCATCCTCTGAGATTCCCCCTGCTTATTCCAGCTGATACCAGTAGTTCGATGTTTCATGGGGTTTTTGTTTGTTTGTTTGTTTGTTGTATGCAGTGAGGGGTATTCTCAAACTTTTACAGGTTGGCCATTTGTCTTTTCCTAGAAAGCCTTGTACCCTTATGACAAGAGGCACCTTAGGCTTGGGACCTTACATCATTTTTTCTCTTCTTTTAAGAATTAATATTTGTTATTTGGCTGATTTTAGTTGAGGTTCCATTTTCCGTCTGAAAAATGCCTGCAACATCCTACCAGGAGACTGTGAAAATACTTATGTTTTGGTGCTATGTAGTTGCATACCAGCTGGGGAATTACTTCAAGCTGCAGAAACACAGCCTTTATACCAAGCAGCAAGGTGTGTCTTATGCATACAAGCCTAGCAGCACAAAAACCCATCAACGATTGAGTTTGTGGCAGTCTTTAATTCCTTTTCTTCTGTTGCATATAGACTCAAACCAGATTGAACACAGTAACCTGTTAATCCTTTGTGCGTAAACTCTTATTCCTCTCTGGCATCATTCCACGGAGGTCACAGATTATATTTAGCATTGATTTCACTTGAAGTTCAGCAGACCTTCAAAAAGAACGTAATTGGCAAATGATTTTGAATCCAAGACATCAGGAAAACATTATTATTTTGTTAGATGGGCAGTAATGGTGTGCAATTTTAATTTACAAATGTGTTAGTTTGCCAGTCTGCATTGCAGCCAGACCCTTAAAATCTGGAATACTGAAAATAAATGATAGGATAGTGATCTGGAAACCAGTGTTTATGTGTTTTTTCACACTTACCCTGTTCTTAGGTCCTACAGTTTTCTATGTATTCAAAGCCCGTAGGAACAGTGCATTGACTGTATTGAATTTCTGCTTTCAGAAACTTAGGTGCAGTTAGCTTGTGTAAAGATTATGCATTACAATGCCTGTTAGGAAGACTTGTCTTGCCGTCTTTACTATAATTTTATAATACGAAAAAAAATGTTTTGGTGCATTTAGATATGAGCTAGCTTGTAGCTAACAAATTTGATTAAGCAATGAATTTCTGTTTGTTTGTACATCTTGACAATAACTGACAAAGTGAGCATATAAAGCATTTCTCTTAAGTATATAAGCTGAAAAATGTCTTAGGAAAGTAAGCATCTGAAATATACCCTAAAATGCCTGACAGTATGCTCAGAATTTCTACCTAAATGAACAAATAAGATGCTTGAGAGCTCACTCAGCAATTTTGTAATCCTTTACCAGGAATAGGTACCTATTTAGTCAGCACTGATGATTTCTCAAGTGGGAAGGAAAAAAAAAAAAAAAAACACCCTATTTATAGCTTTAACATGTTTCTCCAAAATGTGTAAAGTTAAAAATTTATCCTTGAGGAAGATTGGTGCCATGTACACCTAAGGCACAGTGAGCAATCATTACATCCGCTATTTTTCACAATCTGCAGACTGCAAAATAATAAAATATGTTGTTTTTTTTCCTGGTAGATGTCCGTAGAAGAACAATTTATGAATACCACAGGGTGGAACTGCAGATGTCAAAGATCACCAACCTGTCAGCTGTTGAAATGATACCTCTTCCAAGTAAGCAAAACAAAACACGGGCAGAAGCCAGATCTGGGGCAACCTCATTTATAACACACACACAATTTAAAGTATTTTGTTTTATCTGTGAACTTGGAGTTATGGACAGATTCATTTGTCCTCTCTCAAATTTATTCCTATCTGGATGATGCATTATCTAATGCATCCTCATGTATCACAAGTTAGTTTATAGGCATATAGCTCCCAGTAGGTTATGAATGAAATCTATGTCAAATCATTTTTTTCAGAAGAATGCTTATATTTGTTTCTTCAAGAAAAAATAACATTTTTTCATGCTTGCAAGGCAAACACAAATACTGCTGTGTACTGTGCATCCCATCTCAAAGGAACATCCCCAAATGCATTTTGCAATTCATCTATTTTTTTAGTCCAAGGTAAAACTACATTGTTTAGAAATATCTGGGTTTAAACCACCAGTTATAGTATTGTGAAAAAAAAAAATGGAAACAGCCTTTTTCCTTTTTTCTAATCCAATTATAGTCCTTGCACGCTTTCCTGATAGTCTTACTATCTGTGTAGGTCTGAACGTTAACAACACCCAGGAACTCTGGAGCCAGAGAACAAAAATTTAAGGAAATACTTAATACTATTCAGAAAGATATATTAAAAAAAAAAAAGCAATGAAGCTGAAAGAGCTGTTGTGGAAATGAGATTACATTTACAAATGGAATACAAATGAAATCCTACAAATAGAATGTACCTCTGTGCATATGGTTGTGCACTGCATTGTAATAGGTTGGGTTTAGTGTGTTATTTTGATCATCTTAGAACCTACTCATTCCCTACATATATACTATCTGAAGATGTATCCTTTTCTTATACCTTTTGTGAGATTAATGTAGTAATTTTTGTTTGTTTATCTGCTTCCTAGCTTGTCTCCAGTTTAACAGCTGTGGTCCTTGTGTCACTGCCCAGATTGGCTTCAACTGCAGCTGGTGCAGTAAACTCCAAAGGTAAAGAAAAATATTTTTATTTTTTTTTATATGGGTATGCAGATGTGATCAATGGATATCCAAAAATAATCCCAATAGGTTACTCAGTACAGGGGGATGTTATGTTTTATATACACGCATTCACGTGGATGTACACCTCAGTTGTGATCACTAGCCGCACATCATTGTCCTGTTTCATCTCAGCAAAGAAATTAAGCAACAAAGGTCAAAGCAGTTGTCTTAGAAGTTAAGCCCTTGTTCCTACTTCCTTAACCCCACTTTAAAATTCTTTTGAAGGACTCCACAAGAAGTAGAAATCACAATAAAATTCATTTTTTCTACCTGTATCCATTGCTTCATCAAAAATAATTTAACCACAAAGAGGTATGGGGTGGCAATGTAACTATAAAAACATGCTTGTTCTCTTCACAGTAGGGAGACTGACACATTCAGAGACTCAGATCCTTTTCTCTTTTAACTTCTTATCATACTTAGTGGTCACATTGGGTCTCTTCAGCCTCTCACTGCCACATTTTATGACACGGTGACCCACTTGATGAGGGAAAGGCTGTGGATTTGGTCTACGTAGACTTTAGTAAAACTTTTGGCACTGTTTCCCACAGCATTCTCCTGGAGAAACTGTCTGCTCATGGCTTGGTCAGGTGTATGCTTCACTGGGTAAAAAGGCACAAATTGTGGTGAATGGAGTTAAATCCAGTTGGAAGCTGGTCACTAGAGGTGTCCCACAGGGCTCAGTACTGGAGACAGTTCTCTTCAACATCTATATCAATGATCTGGATGAGGGGATCAAGTGAACCCTCAGTTTGTAAATGACACCAAGTTAGGTGCAAGTGTCGATCTGCCCAAGGGTAGGAGGGTTCTGCAGAAGGATCTGGGTAGGCGGAACAATGGGCTGAGGCCAACTGTATGAGAGTCAACAAGGCTAAGTGCCGGGTCCTTCACTTGAGGCACAATAACCTTATGCAGTGCTAGAGGCTGGGGAAAGAGTGGCTGGAAAGTTGCACAGCAGAAAAGGACCTGGAAGTATTGGTCAATAACTGGCTGAATATGAGTCAGCAGAGTGCTCAGGTCAGCATCCTGGCAAACAGCATCCTGGCTAGTATCAGTAGTAATGTGGCCAGCAGGACTAGGAAAGTTATTGTTCCTCCGTACTCAGCTCTGGTGAGGCCACACCTCGACTACACCTGTGTTCAGCTTTGGGCCCCACACTACAAGGACATCGAGGTACTTGAGCATGCCAAGAGAAGGGCAATGAAGCTGGTGAAGGGTCTAGAGGACAAGTCTTAAGAGGAGCAGATGAGGCAGATGGGGTTATTTGACCTAGAGAAAAGGAGGCTCAGGGAAGACCATATCATTCTCTGCGATTACCTTAAAGGAGGTTGTAGTGAGGTGGGGTTTGATCTCTTCTCCCAAGCAACAAACAATGGGACAAGAGGAAATGGCCTCAAGTTGCACCAGGAGAGATTTAGGTTGGGTATTAGGAGAAATTTCTTTACTGAAAGGGTTGTGCTGCATTGGAACAGGCTTCCCGGGGATATAGTCGAATCACCATCCCTTGAGGTATTTAAAAGATCTGTAATGTGGTGTTTAGTGATATAGGTTAGTGGTAGACTTGGTAGTCCTAGGTTAATAGTTAGACATGATGATCTTAGAGCTCTTTTCCAACCTAAATGACTCTATGATTCACGAGGACAGTCAAGTCAGTAGTACAAATGATTTAGACTGTGGAGAAGCTGGAGCACAGATGGTAAAATGGAAATTCTTTAGCTGTAACCTTTACAAAAAGTTCTTCTGTTACTGACTTTCATTGATCTTCATGAAATGAATCTTCATAGCATGAATTTATTTAACACTGGTCCTCTGACACAAAATGCAGTATCATAATGGCTATGTATCATTGTGTTTTTCAACCTCAGTGACTAGGTTCAGAAATCTTCTGTATAAAGTGGATGCATAATGAAAGGAGAAAAAGGGTATTAGCATTCTAAAATAGTGTAATGATTTGATACCATGTTGAAGAACTGAAAAATAGATGATGAACAAGATATGATATTAAGAACTTGGGGTCACTTTTATTATGTTTTCTTAAGCTTCAGCTCTCATAATAAGTAATGTGATAAGTCACTCTTGTTCTCAGTGTTTTGCAAAAAGCTCTTTTGTGTGGAATTGAAGCTTAAGTTGCAAAACATATCAAACATCTTCAAGGGTAAGTATAGTTGTAGAGAACCTTTCCAAGCAAGCATGAACAGATCTTGTTTACTATAGCCAATTTCTTGCTTTCATGCGTTGCTTGGTTCTCCTATTAATAAATGTTGTAGCACTATCTGTTAGAAGAGTCTGTTACTTTGTAGCCAGTGTTCTCATTTCTGTTTAGATAAATTTATTTATAGCAAGTAAAATTTGAAGAGATTATAAGGTTCAGACCTCTTATGGAGATCTGGCAAACCCCAAGATCCTTTGTTTTCTTCTGTAGTTTCTGAAGAACTGATTTTCCCAAGTTCTGGAATTACAGTTTTGTTCACTGAGGCACAAATTCACTGTGGAGAACAGAAAGGGTTTTATACTTCACCATTAGCAGGACGCAACATCAAGCATGTAGTTGCACTGTTTCTCTCCATGTATTCAGATGAATTCGTGGCTACCCATTCGTAATTGGCAAGATGCAATTTCCTCCTGAAAACCATACAGTCTCAACACACCTATTTCTATTCAATTAAAGTCCACATGAAAAAAGTCTTGCTCTTTTTTCCCTGTGAAGATCACACAGCAATCAAAGATGAACCTACTGTGAAGCAGTCTTGCTCTGTTTCCCAGAAACAGTCAACTCCACACTGTAGCACTGTTGTACCTTTGATGATATGCAGCAGATAGACTGAACAGCTTTATTGCTGTTAATTATACCATTACTAACTGTATTGAGACTGTAATTTCATGCAGGCTGTATTCAGACATCATTTGACCAGCAGCAAAACAGGAACTGGAATTAATTCCTTTTTTTTTAAAAAAAAAAAAAAAAAAGTATAGATCCAGAAAAGCAAACTAAGATCATGCATCTGCACAGAAGTTGTAGTAGTTTAAAAACAGTCATACTGTCCAACTTGTTTCTATAAGGTTGAGTGATAGTAAGCTGGGCTTAAGCAAATACAGGAATGCGTATAGAATCATAAAATAATTCATATTGGAAGAACCTGCTAGAGGTCATCCAGTCCAACCACCTGCTCAAATCGGGGTCAGCTGTGAGCTCAGACCAGTTTGCTCAATACTTGAATTGGCTGGGTCTTGAAAACCTTTAAGGATGATCCCCTGAACACCTTATTTTTATACTAGATTTACACCTTATTTTTAAAACTCTTATTTTCTACACTACTATGGCTGTGGTAACAATGCCTGTCTCAGGCCCTGTTGCCTTTCTTGTCCCTCTTCAGCTTCTGAAAAAAAGAGCAACTTATTTCAACTAATTCAGTTCTACGGAAAAACAGATCTGAAATAATAAGTGGAAGCAAAGTTTGTGAAAAGGGGCAACTTGCTTCCCAAAATGTGAAAATTGAGCACCATTTTAGTTAGGGTATATTACGGTCTAGGTTTGTTGTGATGAAAATTCATTCCTGTCAGCTTTGATAATTTTGTGTTTCCTACAATACTCTCACCTGCATTCTTGTCCAGTGCCTCTCTTCTTTTATCTTGCTGTTCCTCCACGTGTTCTTTCACCTTAGGTACATATAGAAAAATCTTTATTTCATTGCTCAGTTTAGATATCTGGATCACTACAAAGTGCTCACTCATTTATTTCAGTAACACGTTGTTTTTACTCCCCTCACAAATAAATTCACTATGTTAAAGTATTCTTTTTGCATGTGATAAAGAAACTGTGTCAAAATAATACCTAACTATTCTAGTTAAAAATCATAATGAATGGAAATCTGTGAGCTCCTTCATCATAGTGGTTCTGCTTTTTCTGTATCACTGCTCCTCAGTTACCAGCCTAGACTAAATCACCCTAGACTTTTATTTTCTGTTGTGATAAACATTGTTCTTCTGCAGCTGAATAAAATCTGCTTGGAAAAACAAGGGCAAAGCACTACATGAAGTATCAACTTAGACATTTCAGAAGTGCCTAGTGAAGAAAGAATATTAATATTTACACTTTACAGTGAGTACTCAGAGGGGTTTTTGAATAAGCGGAAGTGGATGTTTAGGAGTAATGCCCAAGTAGTTCTTCTGGGCTGCAGAGTAGGGAATGATGTAGCTGGCTGGACACATTGGTCTGGGAAGTGAGAAACCAAAGGCTGTCTCTCTTGGCTTATGGGCAAAGCCCAGATGGAAAGGCAACTAGCCTTTGGTGCGAAAGCCTGAAGAAGGTGTTGAACATGGTACTGGCAGGTTCCAGTGTGGCAATATTCTACTAATTGATCCAGTGGTCCACTTTCTGCAGCAGAAGAGGGCCGGCTTGCCAATGAGGAGACTGACAGAGTTATGATGCTCACATATTTGACTGTAACAGACAGTGATGCTCCTCCTGTGGAGCTGCAGGAGCGCTTTGGTACTCTAAAAAGAGAACTCCCAGAGAAGATAGGCTTCCATGTGGATAACAAGCAAGCATGTATCCAATGGGAAACAACTCCTTACTGATTCTACAGCCTTTTTTTCTCAACAAGTTATGATCCCATTTATCCAGAGCAACTGTACTACTGAGAACAGCATCTTGTATTTTTTTTTTCTTTGCATAAAATTTAAACCACATATTGAATAATTCACACAATAAAGTACAGTTGTTGGAAAAATAGAAAGTGTTCATAAAACCAATATCTGAACAAGGAAAATTGACCAGCAGAGTCATTGCAGAATAACTGCACTCCCCCATGTGGGCAATCTGTATTGGAATGAAAATAACTTTATTCTGCAACACAGTGGATTGTTTCCTACCTGTAACTTCATTCCAGCTGCAGTCCCTTCTCTTCAGTCTTTAGAGGTGTAGGTTATCCTTAAAGGTAATTCAGAGCAAAATCCTCCATTCCTGTCACTCTCTACAAGCTTGAATCATGGTTTTACTTTTCATAAGGGATCATCAAACTATCCACTCTGAAATCTAACATAAAGTATGTCATGTAGTTCCACCATAACTGAAGAAAAGGTACTTCATTTTCATATGACTTCAGCAAATGGGGAATCCTCCTAGAAGATATTTTTTTTCTTTTTTGAACCATGTAGAAGAGGGAGAACTGTTCCATACACAAAAGAAACTAGATATAAACATGGAAGATAATATAGTTTTAGAGCTTTCTGCTATACCTGTATCTGTGTCTATAAAACACCAGAAAAACTTAGCATTTGTCTCATAACACCTGTGGCTGAAACTTGGATTATTTTTACTCCTTTACCTCTAACTGCCCAGAATGTAGAAACTGAACGAATTCATTAATGTTAGATCTGTTTCCATGACTCTGATCATATGCACAATTCCCAAAGCTTCCTGCAATCTTAAAACAGTCTTGAATTAAAAAGATGAGGGAATCCCATTTCTGATTTCCCTTTAATGTTTAAACATTTCCCTTTAATGTTTAATCCTGAATGCTAAAAACAGCAGTGGTTCTGTAAACCAAAATGTTACTGCTTTTCTTTTTGAAATGTGTTCTGAGCAAAGTGAAAAATCACAAATGCCAGGAAATAGCAACAATAGTGAGATATAAGTCTCAATATTTCTAAACTATTTAATGTCAATCACTGCTCCCATCTACGCAGAAAATAAAGAGGTTAGTTATTTTGTATTCTGTACTGGTTACCTGGAAAGCATGGAAGGGAAAATCTTTGGACACTTGCTGTTCTTAAGAAAACATTTAACAGTTGAAATAAGAAGTGACAGTTTTCCACAGTGGCCTTATGGTAACAGAAATTTTAAAAATTGTTGCCTTTTTTTGCTGAACCTCTAGGAAAGCTTGAAATGTTTTGTTTATTTATTCTTCTTTTAGCAAGACATTGGAAACATGTTCAGTTAACTTTTAAATCTGAGTTCATACCTGGAAATCTTTAATATCAGGGAAAGAAAAAAAAAACTCTTGAATCAAGTATTGTAATATAATTGATAATCTTATGTAAACTAAAGTATTTATTTGGTTAGTAAAGTACTATCCATATAGAATTACAATAATAGCACACAAAAAAATAATATACAATCTGACTACATGAAACACCTGATTTAGAAAAATCATTAAATATAAATAAGAAGCACTGAGTGTTTCTGTACACATAGCTTACTGTTAAATATCTACCTTCTCCTCATCTTTATTTGATAGCTGGCATTGTAACCAAGGTTGTAGATTCCATTATGGAGCAGGACAAGATTCCATTATGGCAGTGGAAAAGATCAGAACTAAAAATACTCATCAGATGAGAAAACAGATGTATTATCTTAATCATGCAGTGAACATTTAGTAAATATCATTTGTTATGATGTGCCTTGGTCTAAGCCCCTTAGGTTATTTTACCAAAACTATGAAGCTCTTTAATAACAAATAAACAAAAATGAAATCTAGAAGTTTTTAACTTAGATGTTATAAACACAGTCTTCAAAAGTTCCGGAAGTTTTTATGCAATGAAATTGCAGTGAAAGCATAAAACTGAAATTACTGTTGGTTTGATGGATGAAGTAACTATCCTGGACACTGCAGTGCAAGGTGTCAAAACACTTTGTACTGTGCAGGGAAGGAGGTTTTACTTCATCAGCCTGAAAAATCTTTCTACTCCCATCTCTACTTTCTTGTGCTGCAATTTGTAGAGCTCATTTTTCATTCAAATGCTCACTTTTAAATAATTACTGTTTTTAAATATTTGAGGGTTTAATTTTCCTTGTTTGTTTGCTTCAGGGTTCCATATTTCAATTCTAAATTAAAAGATGGGGAGAAGACTTGCTGATTATTATTCAAGCTGGTTTTATTCCATCACCATTTAACTGACAGGACCATGCTGTTATTACAAAATCATCCACAGTATTAGCCATAGAATTACTGAAGAAAAAAAAAATTTGTATGGATTAAGTAAACCACCAGAGGGAGCATATATAATCCAATCAGTGTAATAGATTCATATACAAATGACAGGGAAAATCTCATTTTAAATGCTTTAGAAAGGATAGAGATTTAAAATATAGTGTGTTCTGTAAAATGTATTCCACTCTATCAGTGTATATAACTTCATGAATTTGCTGATTATACTGCTGCTTCAGGCAAAGTGAAAGAAATGTGCCCAGCCTATCTGTCTCTAGAATTTGTATTCCACCAACAGCAGTTCTCTATGCTGGAGTGGTTTTATATGAAAATATGTCAGAGTCCTAACACTTGTCTTAACAAGCGGTTTGTTGAATTAGATCAAATCTAGCCCATGATAAATGAGAAGTAGTGTCAGTACTATTTTTCTAACTTGAATACTGTTTCTTTCCTGAGTACAGAGCAGACAGAAATTCTCTGTAGAAATTCTGGCCCTTCATCAGTCTGCTCTGTTTAAAATGCCATGTATTTTTCTTCTGTTTTAAAAGTTGTGTTGAGACAGCAATAGGTCATTTTTATCAAGTGCAACAAATATATCAAGAATGAATGTGTAGGTTTGTCAGCACTGATACATTACTGATGAGAATGGTATGATAACTAAATCTATACTTTATTTAGCAGAAAAATCCTCCACACCCGACTACTTCAAATCCTTTTCAAGATGCTTTCTCTTATTTTGACAAGCTAATTTGAACTCATGATCTGCAAGAATCTGTTAGGAAATCAGTATTCAATAATTGAGAGTTTTATGTGCATGGGAAGACTGATGGGAGCAAAGCAAGAAAAGAAACTGCCACAGAAGTGCTTAATGAACAAAGTATTTCCTTAAACCAGAGTGAGATTAGTGATGGTTTTGTTTGAAATACAGAGAAGGAAGCCTCACAAGATCTTAGATCTTCTCAAGTGCGATAGCAATACTATTTTTAACACAGTGTAAACTTCAGTGAGACTGAAATCTAAGTTCCATTATGGAACACAGAGGATCATGAGTTCTTAATGTATTTTTATGGAAAGTTAGCCTGTATGCAAGTGAACTAGCTTTTCACTGAAATTCATACATCCATACAGGGATAAATATCAAATAAATGCCTTTTTACAAGCTGGACAAGATTGTGGAATTTGTTAGTAGCTAGATTCCATGGAATTATTGTGGAATTTCTGTAATTCTCCTTGATCACAGATTGTCAGGTACAATTCCTATGATTAGTACAAATAAACCTAAAATGTTCAGTCTTGTAACCCAGAACTGCAGCAAAGGTGCAGTAGCCCTTGTAGGCCTGTGACATATTACAGCAACACCAGCCAGTGCAGTAGATACACTGTAGAACTCTATAGAGTTGAATCATCCCCCAACCAAATCTGTCTCTTGTAGGTCTGTCAAATATCTCACATTCTTAAGGTGTCTCATAATAAACACAGAAAGTAGTTATCAAAGATACAGAGGACAGTTAAGTACTTAAATCCCATTTAGAGAAGGGAAAGCAGACATCCATCTGTTATTTACACCTTTGAAAATATTTACTTTTCCTGATTTGTTTGGAAGGAGGACCACAAATTTTTGTTTAATTTCCATGTTTAATTTGGAAGACACACAAGATAAAATAGTGGTAAAACACCAGATAAATAGGTAAATCGCACAGCTCTTTTCTGTAGAAACTTTTACAATTCTTCTATACACTAGTACCCTTTTATTCCTCACTTATTGTATAGGAACAAGAAGAAAAAAAAACACTTTGTCTTTAATGAACCATTCATATCTAGGACTGCAATTTCCTTGTTAGCTGTAAATCTTTGAAATCTCAATAGAGTTGAGTTCAAACTTAATTCTGCACTATTTGTTTATCCTGGGGAATGCTACAGACATAATAGTGAGTATTGCCCTCCTCTATTAAACCTGCATTCACTCTGGGATTAAACATTTCCTGGCAGAACTGCACCATGCTCAGTCACACAGACATCCCAGATTCTTTTCTGTTTGTTTTCGTTTTAATCTGTTCATTTCTAACATTGATAACTACTACCAGAAAGTTTGGATTCAGCTATGTTCCTATTTAGCTGGTGAAAGTTGACACTTGTCTGTGAAAGGGCTCCTCAGAATGCAATTTTTTTCTAGACCTTTTAAGAAATATCTCAGACTTTTGGTCATCATTCTATGCAATGCAATGGGCCTTCTCAGGACTCATTTTCTATACCAGGTATTACAGCCTAGCTGATTTCCAAATAAATGTATTTTTTGGTAATTAATTAAAAGATTTATACTTAACAACATGCTCATGCATGTTTATTTACTAGGTAAATAAAGTAAAGCAGACAAGACATTGTTAATTTACATGGAACTGTATCATGAAATATATGTGAAGGATGATTACATTAATACAGAACAGAAATAAGAACAAATATATATTTAAAAAAAGTTATTTAATCTTAAAAGTAAAGATTAGTTCAAAAACACTGAGATGAAAGTTACCAGTTAAGGCAGAAATTTTACCTGGTTTACCTGAATTCAAAGACAGAACTTCTAGAAGGTTTTGGCACCTGGAGATGGGAACCTCCTCCATGTGAACACAGGTTCAGACAGAGGAATGCAGTCAGGGTCCCAAACTCTTCTTTAGTTGTCTCACTATATCTTACCTGAAACAATTAGATATGAACAGATTGTCTTTTCTACAGATGCTTTACACTACTTAAATTGTTTTCTTGGTACTCAGACTGTTTGTTCCACTTTTTGCTTGTGTAAAGTCCCAATTCATCTCTTTTTAATACTGACAACATTTATTAGCTAATTTGTCTGACATTGTCTGGAAGACTTACCTTTATTTCCGAAACTACTGATATTGTCTTCCTATATATTGTTTTTCAAACGCTTTATTAGAAAACACACAAATGTGACCACTCCAAGCTTTATGACTTCAGGACAATTTGTCGGATAAATTCAGTTACACAAAAAGCTTCATTAATGGATTAGCAAAAATGATGATTGTGCAGTAGGTACATTTTGTCCAATAGGCTTAATAGTTCTTGGCAGAACTTTTATTTAGTGAGGAATAGGGTATCAGATTTTCTCCTTTTCATGCCTGAGATGAATTTAATTCATAGTTCCTGACTTCTTCCTTAACTGTCAGAAAATGGGATGTTTTCAGAAATGCATTGCTGTGTATCTATTTCAAAATACTTGAATGTTCATGAGACTAGATAACAGAAATGAGCTATTACACCTCCCCATTATATCCTAAATTGTTGGTCTAGATAATCGCTTACTCAACTGCCCATTTCTTTTCTTATTGCAAGTGTTTGTAAAAAGAGAAAGAGCCAAAACCAAGGACAAACCAATTCAGAAGACCTCCAGGTTCTGTTCACGACACTTCAGTGGAGACAGAGAGCTCAGGCAATCATGCCTGACTCTAGGGTACTTTATAAAACGCAGGTTAATGCATTGCTGTGGAAGCCTTCATTTTGCTTTCCTTCATATAAACATCCTACCTACTGTATTGCTATCTATAGAGAAATCTAATGTCTTCTGCCAATTTTGTGACTTTCACTCATCATTAGAAAATGCTCTCATTACAAGGGAATTAAATAAAACAAGTATTTAAATCAATCATGCATTTTAATGGAAAGTTTTTGCACATTTTTTTTCTTTTTCTTTACTTTTTAGTTTCACTGAAATATATCGCAGAATGGCAGCCCCAGTTAGATTTGTTTAATGGTCAGTTCCATGGTCATACAGAAACAGTCACTTGTACAGCTGTAGTTCATCTTCCCATACCAAATATTTTTGGATGTAGATTTTCTTGCAAATTAAACAGAGCCTGGGATGGGAAGCTTCCTGGGCATTAGAAATTCATTGTTTGGACAATTAAATAGTTATGATGTTCCCTGAAGTGATTTTAATCCATCCCCAGGAGCACTGTCCAGAACAGTGCCCAGGCACACTGTAGGAGTTAGAATATTCCAGTGATTATTCCCAGTTAGTTGGCAGTTTATATGCAGCCTCCTTCTTTTCAAGTTTGAGAGAGTTTTCTTGTTTGGGCTTGGGCCATCCTGTGCCAGTAGTCCTCAGTGCCAAGGAGCATTTCTAGGCATGTTTATTTTGCTAGTATAGAAGGAGCCAAAATGATCACAATAGTCTTAACTTCTTTCCAGAGGCACTAATCTCATGGATGTACTCCTCAATATAACTTGAGCATCACTGAAGTCATATTTGTCTAATAGTCTCCTAGATATCTCTCTTTAAGGAAGGGCCATAAATGAAGTCTTTTTTTGTAAGCATAATATTTTAAATTTTACATATTCCTATACATGTATCGCTATGTAATATTGCCAGAAATTTTAATTTAGGCAAACTTGAAATCTGCATGTCTCTTCATGAAATTTGGATAATCTAAGTTTAAGAACTGCTAAGGAAAACTGTTCAGTTTTTCAACATAGTCTACTGATTCTCTATAGCATATATATTTCATTGATCTTTACAGTGTGCAAAACAGTGGGGACTCTGTCACATTTCCCTGTTGGAGGTATTGCCAATTTCATGGAAATGAATGAAGTTTTCTTAGTATTCTTCCTAAACATTGGGACTTTTTTTTCTGCACCATTACCTCTTTAGTTTCCCTTCAGCTCAACTCTGTTAAGTCTTCCAATATCTACATTATCACATAACATTAAAGAAACCACTTGTTTCTCAACAGAAATTACAACAAATATTAATATCTACAATTAATGATGAAATCGATGAACTGCAACTGTTCTGTTTTACAGACTGTTCTTGCTGAATGTGAACTTCAGAATTGGACTCACTTTTAGAGAAAAAGAAATGATTAGAATACTTGGGGGGGCGGGGAGGGAAGAGAGAGAACTTCATGAACTTAAAATTCCTTCAAACATAATCAGTTACAGGATGATTTATGTCCTTTCTTTTTATGTCTAGCTGAAGAATTCTTTGAAGCTTTACAGAAGATGTTTTTCTTAATTCATCCATTCTTTCTGCCCCACAAATGCAGTACTGTGAATATGGAGTTTCAAAACTTTGTGTGTTCTTTATGCAGAACATTCTTTTGTTTTGTTTGCCTAAATTATAAACATCTTAACCACTGGCTTACTTAGTCAGTTTGTCACATTATGCCTTCTTCTCCTGTAACTGTTTCTGCTTCCTTTGACTTCTTACTTTTTTTTCAATTTGTGAATGTGATATGACAGGACCAGTAACCTAGCTTGGCTAAACCATAATATCTCTGCATTTCTTTTTCTAGCTGCTCAGATGCTGATGACTGCTGATACTGAAACAACTAAGTAGAGTATTGCTCAATCACTGTGGGTTTGTGTGTGGTAACAGAAATGTAAACAGACATATTTAGTAGTATCTCTAGGAACCAGACTGCTTTCGTCCTGTCACAAGGGCTGTACTACTTCTAATGCTATTAGTGGATTTTATAAAGGAGCAAAATTCTAAGAAAAGTAAATGACTAAGAATGAAGTTTGGCCAATGTATGAATGAGACCTGTATATTGATGCGCGCTACCTGAGACTTGATATTCTTCAATATCCTTTCCAGTCTTATATTCCTATATCTGGGAGTACTGTAGGAAGCACAGCAGCTGTGGCTTAATATATGCTTGTCTGGTTTTCAGAAAATCTGGGCTTAACTCTTGTTGCTGTTATGGAATTCTGTGTTATCTCAACCGAATCATTTAAACTCTCCTGTGCTCCATATACTCAGCTCTAAAGTGGAAAAGGAAATATTTCCCCAAAGGTGACCTTCATATTTTTGTTTTAAAAGGAAGAGAAATAACACTTATGGATGGTGTCCGTATAAAACAGTATAAAGTAGTTTGCAAAACACAGTTTGCCACTCCTTTTTACTTATTTAACCAGAAGGAAATGTAACATTTAATGTTGAGAGGGGGAACATAAGATCTTCATGGGAGCATCCACCCTAAAATTAAAGAGATCACTTTGATGAGCAATGCCAACAGATCAGCATTCTCTACTAACTTTTGTTGCAATTACCTCTTTGGTCATATATAAATGCACAAACTCAAAGGCAGTGGAGAATGTAATTTAATATCAGATACTAATTTCAATGTATCTCCTTCCCAGAGATTTGATTGTTATTATTTTCTGCTGATTCTGTTGGAAAATTTGATACCATAACCTAACAAATTTGACTCTAGGCTCTTCTTACAGTCTCTTTTACCTTGTAGTTATTCAAAGCAGAGCCTTTAGCAAAAGCTTCCATTTTATTCTTTATCTGCTTTTCAGCATGTTTCCTTTGTTGTTGTAAGTGATGGTAAGATTATAGAAAACATTCTCCTATTCTTCTTTAATCAGAACTCTGACAACTCCCACTTTAACTAGGATTTTTTCTTTTCTTTCTATTTGAATTTAAAATAAAACTTACCTCTTTTAACCCACTTTCATTCTTAGGCTCTTCCAGCAGCAAGAATTTCCAGTGGGAGTCCTTATTTTTACTGCCTATTCATATGTTGTGTCTGAGTTACAAATATTAACTCTTACCTGTTTCAATCTCTTTAACTATAAAAGACATTTTTTTGTACAGTAAAAAAAAAAAAAAAAAGTTTAAACATCTTCTCACTTCCCTGTTTACATGACATTGCAGAATATGTAACTCTATTTTCTCAGAGAGATTTTCTCTATATATATAAAGTTGTGGAACAATCATCAGGTTCTAGATTGCCTGCATGGATGTGTGCCACTAATCTCTGATTATCTTTATCAATCATCTGCATGTTGTAAATTTTGAGGTATGCAACCTTAAGACAATAATGGTGCTACAGACATGGATATTCTGCATCAAACATTCATTCTGCTTTAGCAATTTTATTTGATTTTGTCATAAGCCTTAATATAGTACAGGCTGTTTGTAGTACTGTATATTCAAAACCCTCATATTAAGCACGTCATCTTAGCTGTTCAAGAGAAGACCTTACAACAGGGTAGGAGCAAATCCTCTTCTAACTATTCAAAAGGTCATCCTTTTCAGAAATAAAGTTTAATTAAGCAATATGTTCAAGTATAAGATAAATACAGACAACACATTTATGAATTATGAATTTAGCTATATGGTTAGATGTATTGAGCTAGCTGATAATTGTAAATACCATTCAAATACCATATAAATTCATACCACAGACACTCACAGTGACACTTCAACTTCGTAAGGACATTGAGCTGTGATAAAGTTCTGCATTTCTGCCAAGAGACAGTGGAAAATAATAAAGGGAGGAAAGGACAATCTTGTCCCAGGTAGCACAGTGTGACAAGAAAGTGATATTCAAAAGATGGAGGAATCAAAATGGAGCTTTTTTTTTGTGGGGGAATGGGAGGCAAAGCTAGACTGAGCACAAACATAATGCTTGATATATTTCTTTCTCAAAAAATCACTGATGGTTTTATTTTTCACTTGGACTGACACTAAGACCAAGGCTTCCAGTGTTTTATTTTGCTTTCTATCTTCCTCAGCCTGTGAAGAAATTCCACTTTAAAATATACTAATTCTTCTTATAAGCAACTCAAACAATGTAGCTAGAATCATCATCTCTTCTTTCCATGATGTGAACAAAAAGGAAACTTCATGGTTCAAGGCAGAAAAGAGTTCTTTCTGTTCAATTTTCTACTTAATTTTCCAGGTAAACATTTTATTTAGAGGCGTCAATAAGTATTTTAACTCACTTGAATAATTATATGGTATTTAAGAAATCATTTCAAATTTCTGGAATGCCCTTCTGTTCCTAGAAAAAAGAAAAAAAAAAAAAAAAAGAAAGAAAAAAAAAGGAACAGTAGGCTTAAAAGCGCACGTGTTGTGCATTTTAATGCTCATGACTCTGGCATACCAGCTCAACCTGGTGAAATGATTTTTCCATCCAGACTTTGTCCTTTCCTTCCCAATAATTTTCCATTATGTTTTTAGCTTTTATAAGTTAAACCTTGCTGAGATAAACTCTCCTGTATAAAGGGTATCTGATTTATTATTAATCCTCTTTAAAGAGAAAAAGCACAGAAGTTTGAGTTATGCACTAAATGGACGCTTCTTGTCATTTAAATATGCTCTGCCAAATAGAGGTAAATGGCATCTGGTAGAACTGATGACATCACCATCACCTTTCTAGCTATGTACAGTCAATAGAAAGGATTCTGACATCTTTTTTGTTACCCAGACTCAGCTGCATTAATTATGCCAAATCATCACTGTTAGGCATGCAAAAGCTTTAATTCTTACTTTGCTCTCTGAATCAGTATTCCCAAATTCCACACAAATCCTGGAATTCCTTATATTTAATGAATGTCCCTATTCTCATTTGCTAGAACATCTTTGTTATTGCTTTGCCAGGAGCAGATTTGGGTCATCGCTTGAAAATTAAGTTGTTATAAAAAGGCCATGTTGACAGATGGCATAAATGGCATAGCTAATCAAATCTGCTCTAATGTTTTAATGGCAACAGGGAATTATCACTATGCTACTAAATAAAGTTCTTAAAAATGCAGTCAGTAGAGTTGGTGGTGCACTGAAATTACAGTTCCCAGAATTCTAACTCAATGACACAGCAATGATGGTATTGGCTGTGGTTGACATATGTCTCAAAGGAAGTTCACAAACAGATTTCCTTGGAGCCCAGCACATCTAGTTCCTGAAAAAGCTGCTTTCTGACAATACTGTTTGGACTCACCATTGCTTCGATAGCAAATGATAAATAAACAGTGTCCAGGGTTTAATATGTTTTTGTTTGAAGTAGATTAATCTGAAAAGTGTCTGTTTCACATGTTTAGATGAGCCATTCCAAGTCCCTGTGTGTCGCATTGAATTTTTGATGGTTAGTCAATTCCTCAGGAAGAATCAACACCTCTAATGTTTCTTGCCACCGTATTTCAACAGTTTGTCAGAAGAAACTTCAGAAATGTAAATGAGTGGATATGGGATAAGCATTTATTCACTTCGGAGTCTTAAGTCTGACACCATTTAGATACTTTTATGTCTAAAATAAAAGGTTCATTAATCCCTACCAGGTCTAAGTACTGTCAGGATTGAGTTAGCATGGCAATATTTAGCATGGCCTTTGTTGCAGGAATTTAGAGAGTGACTTGATATCATGTCTAAATATTGAACTTGATTTTCAGATGTTCTGAATACCCACAAACCCATTAGATTTTAGTCAGAGCAGTATGACTGAAATGTAATGGGTTTGTTAGTATTCAGTACATCTGAAAATTAGACAAGTTATCCTTCAAGACAGAAGTTACTAATTAAGCTCTTCAAATTTCAGAGAAAAGTGTGAGCTGAGGTTTCCAAACATTATGTTCTACTCATAACTGTAATATATCATTATTTCTTTCTGCTTAGCAAGGTCCTTCTTTTTCTCTCAAACATTCATGGAGGCAGAAGACCCCAAAGATGGGGAGGCAGCTCCCATCACAGGTCCCATCACAGCATTCATTTACTCACCAGTCAGCAAGGAGGAAGAAAAAACTCTTTGTGCTAATCTGTACTCCTGTGCATTAGAAAGGAAAGAAGGAAGTCTTTGTACTTCTCTGGGACACATTTCTGTTTCGGGGATTTGTTTTCTTCACTGTAATAGGTTTTTGAAAGTCAGTTGCTTTAAAGTGAGTGATAACTGACATTTGTTAGGGTTGGTGTTTTGTTTTGTTTTTTTAGCAACATTGCAAATGGTGGAATGAGGATCAATGCAAATATAGCAAATAAGAATGAACATTTTCTCAAAATCTTTCATCAAAAACATTGTAGATTCTGCTGAGAATAATTATACAAAGAAGTTTGTAAACTTCTTTTTCGTGACTTGTTAAGGTTGTTTACATTCCATTTATTACTATAAAAATGATTCCATTGCTCCATTCTTCCAAAGTGGACCCTGTTTCCCATATTTAGTTGAAGTAGGGTAGCATTTGACGTCTTGACATCTTTCATTACATTGAGAACCAAAAATTACCTAAGGTAAGGCAACCATAGTAGTTGCCTTACTTGTTTGCTTAGTCTTGTCAAAAGGCAGTGAGAAATTTATTTGCTGTACAATCAGATATGTTATGGCCATGGATGCCAAAAGATATCATCTGGATATGCAAAGAAAATTTAAAAACCCTAACTGGGAGAACCTCTTTCAAAGCAGGGCATGATGGTTTAGTTATTTACTTGCAATTTTGATAATGCTTTCCATTTTTAATGCTACCTCATGTCTAGGAAACTCTAAGTTACTGTATAAACGCTGATAGCACTCTTGCTAGATGGGGGGTTGCCAGGGGAATCATTATATTAAAGCGTTACAAGTTACTTTAAAATTTCTTTGTCACATATTGCAAATGAGAAAAGGATATTGCAAACAGGTTATTCACATCACCTAATTTGATAAGAAATATGCATGCAACTTAAATTTTCTACAGCTACTGAGGAGGTAGAAGCAGCTCTAGTATTCTCAAATTGTCATGAGCACTGTTCAGAGGATCTGTTATCTAAATCCATGAACATTGACTGCATAGTAATATGTGTATCTCAGTGTCTCAGATCCCCTTGCCTGATAAAAGCAGTGACTGGTTCATTACATCTTTTGTAGATTTGCATTTTCCTGGCTAAGAAAACTGGACAAAAACAATTCATCCAATTTACATCCATATGGTTGACATCAAATGTAAAAATATTATGGCTCAGTGCAGTCTTAAGTGTAATTATCCAGTGGAAAGGAAGCATTCCAATTTAAAAACTACAAATAATCAACCTATAATATTAGGTTAATAATAACTCATTCATTGAAATGTCTTTCGCTCAAAATGGATGAAATGATTGACTCATATTTTAACAGCCTCTTGAATAAAAGTAATACCATGTGAATCATATGGATTTTAAAATAAATCACATTATTTATTTATTTTCTCTGTCATTCTCTCCTTTCCTTCTACTGTCCTCTAATGTTCTTGTTTTCCTCCTATTTCTATCTGGCCAACATCTATCTATTTCATTATTTAAAGGTGCTCCAGTGGATTTGACCGTCACCGGCAAGACTGGGTAGACAGTGGCTGCCCTGAAGAGGTATGTGAGTAGTCCTCAGCCCATCAGAGATCTTTCATATACTTATGATGCTTTTATTATGATTATGAAGAAGGGTTTCAAGGCCAAAGACATCCTATATTTATCCTTGTCATTTGGTGGAAATATTGTAAATCGTAATAAAGAAAAATAAACTTCCCAATTGAGGGAATAAAATGGACACGAGGTAAACATTCTTCCTCTGAGAAAACACTTTAAAAAAAAAAAAAGTACCAGAAGCCCTGCCTCATAACAATGCCTCTGCACTGTTTTTCTCTTAGGTCTTCTCTTTTTCTTGCCAGAAAAGGGGAAGAAACTGTAATGTTCCTCCTCTCAGAAAACCCTCTGGCAGTGTAATCTTAAGTGAAAACCAGGCATTGCATGTCTTACATTTTGCTTATGAAGTCTGGCCAAATCATTTAGTACAGAAAAAAAAATCATAGATTAATTCAAAAAGATTAAAGATAAATAAATAAATACAAGGCATTTGGATTTCCTTTCTTGGAGATGCAGTGAGAGAAAAATATACCTGACTGTGTTAATGGTGAACTGTCAAACAGGGACTGTGGACCTCCTATGAAAGACACACTTAGGGTGCTCCTGCACTGGAGCAGTTCATTTTCAAGATATATTTATAAATATTTTACTGCTCATTCTTTCCTAGTGTCCTCCCTTTAGAAACAGGTGGGGTTTTGTTTGTTTGTTTGTTTGTTTGTTTGTTTGTTTTCATCTGGGGATTGTAGTAATAGGAAGAAATTAATTTACAACACTTTTAATCTTCTTATGGCCATAAAATAATAATAATAATAATAATAAATAAAAGTTAATTTTCCATTATGGCTGAAAGGTCCTAATTCTGTCATGAGTTTCAGCAACATAGCCCTTTTGAAATATATCGTCAGGTGAAACTAAGGGCAAAATGTAGCCCCAAGTGTCTAGTTAGGAAAGCACTTTCTGTTTTATTCTCAGTAGAAGCAGAGAGAAGTAATGATATAAATCCAGTCTGATGGAAGAATTTTTTGGTCCTATAACTGTAATTGCAAAATAACTGCATCCTACATAATGCCTTGGTAAGCGGGCTTGAAGCTTCAGCTTTGCAGTTTGTACGCTGTTAAGAATGGAATTTCTGAGAGATTTATTGTCTGTGTATCACAACCTCTTCAAGAATATAAAATAAGATTTACTTGGAATATCTGTTATTATAGGGCACAATCTTTGTATTGCTTTAATCCAGACTGTAATTAGATAAGACTTAGTTGTTTCTGTTGATGAAGCTATGCAAAAACATCCTCTCTACTGGACAATAGTCATACTATTCTGCTAATTCTGCCTTTTTCTTCTAGATTCACTATTTCTAATGCTCCAAGGCTTGCTGCATGTTCTGAGAGGAAATTATTGATACACTAAGTGTATCTGAGAAACTCATAGTTTGATTTGAAGTTTCAAGCTACTTGACTGCTGCTTACGGTCTAGCTTTCAGGCTCTTTAGAGTAGAAACAGCAGCTTGCATAATGTATTCCAGAATGATTCTTTGAGCTGACTGCTGGAGCTCAATGAAGGATCAACAGTTAGCGCAGAGGTTAATTTTAGATGTATTCATTCAATCATCATGAATAATGAGGATTCTTATAGTAATATTTCCTTTTTATGTAAGTTATATTTTGAGCTAAATTTTGATGAAATTGCATTGGTGAAATTAACAGTGGCTTTCAAGATAAAACATGAACAAATTTACAGAATAATTATAATGCAGGTACCGATACCTTTTTTAATGTAATATATTGTTTCCAGTAAAACAAAAAACAACCAAATACCCATGCGTATTAAAAGACAGACAATATCTACTGGGTTTTGACAGGCAGATCTCAAGAAAATGAACTGGCTTTGTGGGATTCCACTTCTGATTAAAAAGAATAGGGATAGCAAGAGTTACAGACAGTTCCGACATTTGCTGCTAGTTAATTGGGTATATTTTCCTGTAAAACTGTGTGATCCATGAAAGAAAGCATTCATTACAGCTGCAGAATCCCTACAAGTGTCCACAAATTTAATTAAAAAAAAAAAAAAGGTGGCATATTTGTGTTGAAATATTTGCCTATGAAAATTAAAGCAAAATTATTGTAAAGCGGCATATATTATTTATTTTATGTTAATATAGCATAAGAATTTTTTATCTTATATTTTTGTATAATACTTTGTATTATAATTATTATATTATACATCTGTAACACATGTAATATTATTAATATTATAGAAATAATAGGTATATAGTTAGTATGTTGCTCTATAGTTTGGGATGTAAATATTCTCTAGGCTGAATACATACACACATTCACACATGCATGTTGTTCTGTGACTACTGCATGTAAAGCCTAGTTAAATGCTGTAGTTAACTTCACACTATTCACTATGAACAGCCATGATTTAATTCCCACTTATCTTTTTTAACAATTTTTATGGCACCTAGACCAATGGCACAATGAGTATTCACAATAGAAGAGTGATAATTTGAATTATATTCTTAGGTGTTAAAATCTGATTGGGGGAAATAATGTTTGACATTCAGGGATGACTTTGAAGCATTGCCATTAACAACTGAACATTGTAAGTTTTGTTGCTGAATGCTCTGTAAAGCACTTCAAATGAAAAAAGGAAAAAAAAAAAAAAGGAAAAAAAAAACGCTTTTGAAATTCCTTGATTTAGGGCTTCCATTTTCATTCTCTTTCCTGTGACAGCTTGTCCGTACTTAAATTCTTCATTCAGTGACAGTCCACCCTAAGAATGGTTTTTTTGTTGTTTTTTGTGTGTTTTTTTTCCCCAACAGTCAAAAGATAAGATTTGCGAGAAGACTGTAGACACAACAGAAACACCTCCATACTCCACCACAATCCTTCAACCAACCACAACAAAGTTCAGAGTTTTAACAACCACCAGAGGATCCACCACTTCCCAACTGCCAACTAGCTTGCCCACAGAAGGTGAATTGTATAGATTGCTTTTGTCTATTGTACAAATGTGACGTTTACAACGCTAAAACAAATATATTTCCACTAAGTACGTGTTCATGTTGTCTTTTTCTCTTTGGGGTAATGGAAAGAGTAGGGAATTCCAGTCAACTACTTTTAAATTGCAACTTGCTCTTGCAAAAGTAAGCGTGAGTGTGACGAGCACTGGCGGAGGCGGGGGAGTGCTGGGGGAGCAGACTTCTGGAGAACTTGTGGTTACAAGGAGTTGTTCATGCTCCTGTAGCTGTCAGGCCATAGTCCCAAATTTGTTGAAATATTAGATGGAGAAAGCACTGGTAAAGGTAGTGAAGAAACTTCCATGACAGAGTTAATGAATTTGGGATCACCTTGTGTATTGTATTTAGCCAGGCAAAAATTGGAGATGACCAAAATTGAAGAACTCTTTGAAATTTGTCTGTTCACTTTTTTCAGTTAGTTGGCACTGTTCTTTTCATGTAGTGCTCGCAGTTGTGAAATAGTTTCCATAGGCTTCTGAAATGAATTAGCTGGGTAAGTGATGGAGTGTCAGTTCTCATCCTTGTTCCACTGACTGCTTAAATCTTGCCTTTCTATGGATATCCTCTTTTCCTCCTTCTGGGGAAATTTCAGTTGGATACAAAAGCTAACCAAGATTAATCAAATAGCATCTATAAAATAAAACAGAGTAGGGACAAGATTTCTTTTGGAATTGGATATTAACACATGGGAAGCTAGCAGGTGTGTGCAGAATTTCTAAGTGGCCTGTGACAGGAAATTTTAAACTGAAGGCATTACGATGTGGGAATCTACTGGTAAAACGGCTTGGTTTTGTTTGCAGTGAGAGAAGTTCAGAAACCATCAATAGAAGATTTGGACTGCATTGGCAGAATTATTCCCATATGCACACCTGCTAATATTGCCCTGGGATTTTATTCATTAAAGCTCACAACAAGAGGAAAAGGAAATAAATAGGATTTAAAACTGGTAGACCTTTTTTATAATTCTTAGAAGAGGAGCTAGGTATTGTTTCATTTTATTGCCGTATGCTGGTTCATGCAGTCCTTAATATGATAGAATGCTCAAGTATTAATGCATAACAAAAATAAATTATTTCTAAGCGCTATGAGGTGGCCTCTGGTACCCTTATTTACCAGTATTTTGAATCCTTCTTTACACTGTAACAGTTTCATAGGAAGTAAAGCCTTGCTTGTAAGTAAAAACACTATGATCTTATTCTAATTGAACTGAATACTAAATTATTTTTTAGTTGTGGAAGTTGTTTAGCATTAGAAAGAGAGTCATTTCTAAACCAACTAATGACCTAGAAATATGCATTTTGCTACTGCTAACTTTGAATTTCCTTTATAGATGACACCAAGATAGCGCTGCATCTAAAAGATAATGGAGGTAAGAGATGATTCTTTTGTTTGTAAATAATGTCAGCAGTTTATCAAATTACACCCCACTGAAATTCATTAATCAAAATCATACTGTAGAAATAGCTTTTAACAGATTCCCAAGGGACTTCAGACTTCCACATCTCTGCAGAAAAGCGTAAGGGCAGATAAGCTTAGCAACTGCTTAGTAAATTAAACATTTACAGCTCTCTTTATAAGTCTTTAATAAAACAGGTTTAATTAACTTCTTAAAAAATGACATATTAAAGAAAAAGTTTAAATGTATTGATACATTTATTAACTGTATTCCTGTATTATAATAACACAGTATTAAATTGTACAAAGAGGGTATATGATACTAGTTCTAAATGATGATATTCAGTATATCAAATTCATTCATAGTAGTGCATTATGATGTGACATTTTATTAATAAACATGTCCATCTTGAAACTGTATTTCTGTATGAACACAGATAACATATTCACATTCCATTCTGTGATTTAATAAGATCAGAGTTTTCTTTAAATTGGTTCCCTGATAAGGGTCTCTGTTAAATCAGAATCTGCAGGAGACTACTCTTGTCATCTTCTGTGTGGGTTCAAGAACTGAGTCCTGAGGTTTGTTCCTTCTTCCTTTGAAGTCAATAAGAATTATTGACTAATGCTATCAGAATAGGATTAGGTTATTAGGTGTAGGCTGGGTCTGTGTTTGCTTACTGAGGAGAATTGAAATATTTGGGTTGATTTCTACAGGCATTGGAACAGTCTGTCAAAGCAGAGAGTGATTTGCTGAGCAAATTGGAACAAATTATGTTTCCACTGATGTAAAGGGAAATATTATTGGCACTGATTGCCTTTCCCCTGGGCAGAGGAGGCTGTTTGACATGGATTTGACACAGAAATGATGTCTTCAAATAAGGTCAGCTATGAACTCAGAGCAGTACTGTTAGGCATTTTGTCTATGGGAATATCCATGAATCTTTTTCTGGTTCTTCTTGAAATTAAATTACATATTATTTGTTGTGAAAAGTGCTCCAGTGCTCTTGGAGGTCAATAAACCACATGAATCAGTCAGCACTTCACTCACAGGTTTCACAACTGCTCTGTACATAAAATGCCTTCCCAGCTGAGCTGGACCCACTCTCTGCCCTCCAAACAGACACTCCAGGGCAGGCAGCGAGCCTGGGACCAGGCAGCTCTCTATCTTGAGCATCACATCAACAGCTCAAAATAGTATGCTGTTACAGCAAAAGTAATTCAAAAGGTGGGCTTTAAAATATGTTTTTTCTCAGGTTTTTCTCAGCTTGGGAGTTGCAACAGAATTATATTTCACTTGTCTTATGTTTGTCTAAGATCTGGAAAGAAAAACCCTGTGAAAGCAGACAAAATGCTGACTATTAGATAAAATGAGGGATGGCTGTGGTCTGCTTGGTGAAGTGAGTTTGTGGGTTTGTGGCATCACTTATCTTAAATATAAGACATCTGTTCCCATGCAGAACACTGCTGCATTTTAGGAGGACAAACCAACAACTGATGTGATTATTCATTTTCCTTTCTTTTATTCTTGAAATAAAAATCAGAATAAAACAAAAATAAAATAAAAATAAAAGAAACTGACTTTAAATAACACAGAAGCAAAACAACACATCAGGATTTCTCATTTACACAGTAAACGTAGCTTTTAATCTGGGAAATTCTTTTTGATAAATCTTCAGTTATGCACTGAATTTTCCAGTGACCCCTAGATTAGTCTCAGATAAAACCTCTGCAGCTGTAGGCATGTTCTTTCATTCTCCGTGATTTGTCAGCCTTTCAAGAAGAGTAGATTGTTTCAGGTCATGAATATACAGTCTTTACTTTCTCATACTAGATCTTGAAAAACTCTGATGAAAGGGAACCTTTTATAATGGAAAACCAAAGCCATATTGGATTATTGATAGCCTATATTTTGATGTGTCCTTGGATGGTAGCAGTCAATATCTGGTTGGGTGCAACAAGAGGATTCTTTAGAAATTCTGCATCTCACCTCTGCCTTGAACTTTGGAAACCAACTGTTATAAAGCAGCAACTAAATTTAAATTAAATTTCAGGTTCAGGTCAAAGTTCTATGACTTTTTAATTGTATGAGAAAAGCATCTGCAAGTTAGTGCAGTAATTCATTCACAATCTTTCATGGCATATTTTAGTAACAATTTCAAATTTGCTTGTTTACATTTCTTCTGTGTTCCCTCTTTCTTCATATGTACTTGATAGATGCCTAGTAGATACATGCTTAAAACAATATAAAATACAGCTGGCATACCCTCCTCATTTTCACTGAATCTTATTTCTCTTTAAAATAGCAAGTATTTGTAAGATTTAAGATATATGCGGGGAAAAAAAAAAAAAAACATATTTTGTTATTAACTGCAGTTGCTGTTATTATTTCATTTTTCTAATAACAGCACAGCTGACTAAAGAGTTTAAAAGCCACAGCAATATCATATTTTCTTGTTGAGAACTCTTTGGTGGATGATTTAGATGATTGGCCGGCACATCTGAACGTTTCATTTGACCTTTTTAAACACCTCCTTGTGATGATTTGATTGCTATAAGTCCCTCTCAATCCGTCAGCTTTATAACTCAGAAAAAAAGTGTGTATGTTGGACATTAAGTGTCAGGGAAACTGCTAGCTCTTCTCATTCGTCAAAATGTATTCAGAAATTGTTGTTAAAAAAAAAAAAAAGACTACGTAGAAAACATCTTCCTCATGGAGAAAGCTGTTTTGTACATTTATGAGTAAGTCCACCCCAGCATACACAGTGACAGGAAATGTCTGTGTCCTTATGCTTGCACTCTGGTGGACTTTTTCAAAAATGGTCTGGATATGAACATTCGTGGTATACAGGATTAATATTAGCCTTATAAAGACCTTAATTTGAGTTTGAAAATTGTGAAACTGGTTAAGAAAATACCAAAATACAGACCCGAGTTTTGAATTTTTGATAGAGTTTTTTTATATATCTTATATACAGTGATACATTTACCCAACATTAGAATTTTTTTAAGAGTCCCTAATGCCTGGAATCTAGCTCCCATTAGTCATCTGTCTCCTTAATTTCCCTTAAAAATTGCTGTCTGAGCTCTTTGTACCATAAGAATTCTTGACAAATTGTGGGGAAAGCTCAGTCCCGTTTTTCTTCTGTATCCTGAACTCCAGCTAAAATATATAGTTACTAACACTAGTTCATGCTTGGTAATAATTATCTAACTTATTTTTTATTACTATGTTAAGTTTCTAAATAGTGTGATACTACATAAGTGTGTCTTATTGAACTGAAGCCTTTTCAAAGCTGAAAACATAAGTCTCTATAGCTTGGAAAAGCAACAACCTCTGATATAAATACTACATCTTCTTTGTGCATTAAACACATAATGAAATGTATTCTAGATATTATACACAATGGCCAGTGGACTACATGAGTATTTTTTAAAACAATTACAAATGAAAAGCACTGAACTAATCCATTCTGGGTAAAAAATAAGATTATAGATTAATAATATTTATTTTTAAGACATTTAACTTGGTAGCATTGATAAGTTATGATCATTTCTGTTTGTTTGTTTGATACTTTGGATTATATTTAAATGCTCCTTAGAACAGGATATTTGTGTCTTTTCCAGAATTTCTTGCATCTTTACTGCATCTCAAATTTTCTGCCATCATCTTACTAAAGCTATCATTATAAAATGATTATGATATGATTAAAAAAAATACCACCAATCAAACCTTCAGAAATTCAGTCCGAAGTACTGCTACTAGAATGTATCCTCTAGCAAGTAAATGTTATTTTTGGCCTCTAGACATTTTTACATCACATTAGGTATTAAACATCACATTAGCTTAAAGAAGCATGATTTTAAAACAGTTTAACTAAACTGAACAAAACTGTGTAGACACTTCAACTTACATTTAAGTTTGACTTACACTATTTTATTATGTCTTTGGTTTTCTAAGCCAGGTATAAAATGATATAAGGTATCTACTCTTACAGTTGTCATGACTTAACTGTAAAGGCATTGTTAAATCAGCATAATTTGTGAACTTTATACCATCTCAACAGTTTAACCTAGATCTAAATGGAAATCTAATGGGCTAAATGTAATAGGTTTGGTAAACTTTTAAGACTGCATTACTTTTGTCTTATCATTTGCTCCTGTTGCTGTCAGTGCTGTGGTAGAATGACAGCTAGTGCACAAAAAAAGTTCCTGTGATCTTCTGTATTTCTAAGTACCTATTCTGCATGGAGTTAACCCAGTGGTTGCAGTCAGCAGATTCCTACAATCTCTTCTACACTGGTCACTCATCTTTGAGATTATAGTGCATGGGTCCCTGTGAAGAACTGTTAAAAATAGAGGTCGAGTGAAAGAAGACATATAGTTGTATGTTTTACATTGAAGCTGACATGCCTGGGGTTCTGTACCCATGAAGTGGAGGGGGAGTAAATCTGGAAGCATGAGAAGTTGACCTGATGGTCTTGTGTTTGTTTTCAGTCAGGTTAAGAGGAGTCAGTGGGTTGACTGAATTGAAATTCTTATAATCTGGTAAAGTTTTGCTCTTCTGGATGTAGCAAGTCAGCTACATTGCCAGGACAAATGCTATGGTAAAATATTGAGCTTTGTGATAGCCACTGCTTGATTTTACCAAGCCATTTTAATGGCTTAAATGGTCTCAAGCCACTCAGACTGGAATTAACACAAATAACAACTGTTGCTGTGTTAAGTGATATTTTAGGGCTAAAGAATGTAAATCCTTAGCTAACAAAGTTAGTGCTGGCATCCTATAAGCAGAGGGATTTAGTATTAGTGCACTCACATCCATTTACTGCACTAAGCAGTTGATGAGTCTTGAGATTTACTGAGTTGCCCAGAACCCTATGGAAATTTGATAACAAAGCTAGGTATTGAATTCAGAATTTGTGGGTTACACTTCATAATATTCTCACTCAAAACCACCTTTCATTCCTTATGTGCAATGGGAAACCAATTTTTTAAACAGTAACTGAGCCATGACTTTATAAATCATTATGAAACCAAGTAAAGTGGAGCAGTGGGTTAACCTCAGAATGTTAACAAATACTAAGGGAATGAACCCACAAAAGCAAGAAAATCACACTCCATTATCATTAAGAAGCTCAGAAGTCCAGAGCATGCTGTTCCTAAAAAGGGTAGAGACCACATTTTTATGGAGATTCCTCTGAGCCTCCGGAGAATCCTTCCAACTGTAAATTCACTTCTTCCCTCCCACAGTTGCTCTATGTAGGTCATTAATCTTCTGTTCAGGAATCTGCATTATGTACAGGAAAAAAGCTTAGGTTTGGACAACCATATACCTGCCCCATAAAACAAGCAGTTTTCTGGTAGACTCACATTCCAGACATAACTGGGGGCCCCAAAGAGGGGAAAAAATCAGTGGCTCTGCTGAGCACACATAGGCTGTATCCCTGTGTGCTCAACTGTCGTGAACATTATGTCCTCCTCTTCACAGGAGCATATTAACTCAAGTCAAAAATCATCCAGATAGGGCAATTCAAATTCCAGTCTAGAGATGATGTACATGACAGGGTGGAGAGCTGGTGGAGTGAACCTGAATCTGTAGGTGTCCGTGTCACTGACAGGCAGTTTAATTGCAGAATTACCCTGAAATAAACCTTGAAGAGGGTGTAAATTTCCTTATTCCTTGCTTAGATTACTTTAAAAAGGCCGGGTATATATTATGGTAGACTTCCAATACATCAGAGAGTATCTGTGGTAAGCAGTACATACCTTTTGTTTATATATCAGATTTATATAACTTGCAAAAGTAGTACCCAGTACCCAACCAAGAAGTAGAAATGGTCATCTAAAAAATCATCTTTTGGTATATCACACTTTACCCCACAGCTCAAAACTTCAGACCTTCAGACTGAAATACTTTATATAGACTGAATTAGAAACCTTAGAGTGTATGATGGAGAATGGAATCCCTGTGAAGTACATATAAGGTTAAAAAAAAAAAAAAAAGTAATAACGTTATCATGGCAAGTTTCAAGTGATCTAAATGATGCATTCTTTAAAGATCATAAAGTTTCTGTGATTCTGTAATATTTTTACAGTAAGAATCTCTTGAAATAATGATGCAAAGAAGCTCCCCTTTCACATTTCAGTTGTCATAACAATTTTCACATAGTTCCAATCCAAAAAAAAGATGTCTATGAATTAAATGAGGCATTTCCCTTAGAGGTCTACTCTTTCTCTGTACTTAATTCCACTTAATTTTAGATTCTCTCACAGGGTATTACCAATTTGTTTGTAAGCTCTTTGAAAATATGATCTATCATGTTAAATGTTTGTATTATAATTGCATACAGTAATTGTTACTAGTATAATATATAAGCGTGTATAAAATTCCTCAGCTAGTATTTATGGGATAGTATTTTTATGTAACAAATAACCTACTAAATTTGTTTTTGTATTAATAGTTTGGCATAAATCTATTTTAATCAATAAATGTATTTTTATAAAACTGTACATCCTATAGCTTCAGAATCACAGCCAAAATTAAAACGGACATTACCTAACGTGTAAATTGGGGAATGCAGGGGAAGTTCCAAAGTTACCAACTGAACTATTTAAAAAAATGTCATGTTCACCTGGTGGCCCTGGAAATACCACACATTGTTTCTTTAATGTTTAATCTATGTAGTCCACACACCTAAGTAACAAGAGTGTATAAGTGTCTGTCATAGATGTAGTTATACCTGAACCTCTACTTTTTTACAGTCTGGCATTATTTCATCTGTAGGAGTGATTTTCATGGACTGGTATCCAGAGCCGTTTTGCTACAAAACTAAGTCTGTGCCAAGAGCATCGCCAACTTAATAAACCAGAATTTCTATACCAATATTGCTGCATAGATGCTCACATACCCATGTGATAGCTTCTTATTCATCTGACCAGACAGATTAAAAAATGCTTTTAATGAACATATTTTAAGAATATGTCCTATTCTACCTCATGACCTAACAGCAAATACACATTTTATAATAAATCATTCCTGTATGAGAAGTAGTTGCAGGGTTTATTCTTTAACTTTTTGTGATATATGCAGAGGTTTACCATGAAAATTCATTCATCGGGTAAAAAGAGGGGAGAGAACAAACCTCAGTGTTCTTCATGGAGAAACACTAGTGATTATTGTCTTTAGGCTGATTGCTGTCATCTGTATCCCTGGCTTTTCTAGTATAGCTGTGTCAGTCAGGAGGATCGAATAAAGTATTGCAACATATCCTGTAAAGGTGCACATGCATCTAAGTTTGAATGGGAGCTTTTTGCCATCTGACTAAAATGCAAGAGCAAAAAGCAATGATGTGGAGGAAAAAGGAGGTTTCAAGGTACACAAAGAAATTCTTTTTTTTTTCCATACGTCATTTGCGCTTAGATCCATGTCACTTCATCTAAAGGAAAGCTTCTAGCTTCACATATTTTTCTTCCATTTTCTAACAAAAGTTTTTCATATCTCTGTTCTCACAGGCAGAGATGTAAAGCTTCAGCAAATACATTCTTTTCCATCTCATATCATGAAAGATGTATATGTATGTATCACAGTTTTGTTTTCTTATATATAAAACTATCACAGTGGAAACTTCATGTGAACCTTAAGTTTAGGTAATAGAAAACCTTGGGTTTTTTTTTGCGTCTTTTGCATATTGCATATGATTAATATGCAATAGTGAAATAAACAGTATCAAGAATCCATCCACAATGTGTTTGCTCTATGTATGCTCTAGGTAACCATCCCTGTTTGTACATTCCTTTGTTCCTCTTAAAGTCAGCATCACAGTCCGCATGGACCAGGACAAGATTTTTTATTCACAATTCCTTCACTTTTTGTTTTCTTCTGTGCCAAAAGACTCTAACCCAACAGTAAGTAGAGATATAACATAATAATATAAAATCAAAGATGATAGTCCCAATGTGTTTATCATGCAAACAATGACAACAGGGTGTTGTTGGTTTGTTTGTTTTTTTCAATTTATTTTTTTTTTAGACAGCATTCCAGCAGGAAAATGGTTATTTCATGTTAGTATTGTGTGTCTTTATACTTGGGAAAAAGTTAGTTGCTGTTTCTGTACTGTTATTCAGAACCTAATTAGAAGCAGACTAACCTTGCAGATGTTAACATGCTCCTTCTGCTTAAAAGGTTTATACATGAAAAAAATCTGGGGAGGAATTGTAAATAGAGCATATTGTATGTAACAACTGTTATTTTGAGCACAAGAAAATGAAAGTTTGGGGAAAGTTCCACTGAGAAAGCTTGGGAAAGGGTTGGTCATAAGACAAATATCCTCCTATGGGATTAGCCTTGCCTGGAACAGCAGATGTACTGTGATAAGCTTAATAAGATTTCTGCACCTGAAAAAGTTTCTGAGCCCCCTTTTGTTTTTTCATCTATTTCCCTTGGTAGCTTTTTAAAAGAGCTGTCAGTTGATTTTGCAGCAGAGAGTATTTTCAAAGTTGACAGCACTGTTTATTGTCTCTGTGCAAAGGGAGTGAAATCAATTTCTCATGAGTATTTGAGCCCTGGGGTCAATGAAATGAGTGTCGATTATGGAAATTACAAGTTACTTACACTTCTTGTCATTTAAGAAAAGCATTTCTTGTATTTCATTTGTTTTCAAATTTGCCATTCTGATCACTGCACTGATGTCCATGCAGTGCTCCACCCTAGACTAGTAGAAATCTAGGCAGGCTGTTGTCACCTGTGTTATTTGGAAGTGACAGCATCCTCAGTTGCAAAGCTAGATGCTAAATGCTGAGAAAATATCAAATCAAAGGGGATTCATTTGATAGTCTTTACAAAGTGCTTAGGACCTTTGCTGAAATCCAGCATTTCTTGATATGCAGAATACGATGTTCTGCCTTCAACCATAAACTAGTTACAATACAAATCACTCATTTAATGTAAATTGGCCTGGAAATGTGTACAAGTGATCCAGCAGTCTATGATGCACCAATGTGGCATTGAAGGGAAGAGTCAAAGAATAAGAAACTGTCAGAAAGAAAATTATGAGACAGTCTATGAACCTTCTGCTCCTTCTGGCAAGTAGTTACTTCTCAGTAGGGTGACTCACACAAGTAACTGCTCATCACTGGGAATTAATAGCCCAACCCAGAGCATGTACAATACAGTAGGCCTTTTCTGATGGCCTTTCAATTGCTTAATTTGCATTTACTTTGCAATTTGAAATACAAGTGCAAGTAATAAATATTGTTACAGTGCAGAAACAGAAATTAAATCTATAGTTTGTATACATCATCTATATTCAGCTGAAAGTGAATAGCTATTTAATAATTAATAATGGCTATGTCAAGTAAAAGACTCCACTACTTGAAAGTTAGAGGCACTATTTTAGGGAAGTCTTTTAAGTGCCATTTGGCTGGAAATTATTTGGAAATAGATCTCATCCTAGGCAATATTTCCTTTCTTTTACTACAATACAAAAGGATGAGCTGAAAATTTTCACCATCCGTATTGTAAAAAAAAAAAAAAAAAAAAAAAAAAAAGGGGGGGGGGAGCAATGCTGCTTTTCTTTTAAAAAAGCTCATAGCCATTTTTGTACACTAAGCTTTGAGTAAATCCCTCTGCAGGATTTATGTGGGGAGAGGCCTTGTTCTGGGATTCTGTTCACGCCTAAGCTCAAGCTTGATGTCCAGATTCAGCACAATTAATACCAAAGTTCCTGTAGGAACAGATACTCATGAACTTTTCAATAAAATGATTAGGCAGTACCTGGGTGGAGGGTGCATGCTTGCAATGTTTTATTAGATTAATTAATGCCTCCCATGTCATATTTTACCTTCTAAAATTATTGGGTTCTTTTTCTTTATCCTCTGATACCGTTACTCACCTCCTCGCTCCACAAGCAGTCTCACTGACTTCATGAGGAAGAGCAGAGCAGTGCTGTGCAGATTCAACTGTCCTGCCTCAAGATTTAGAAAATACAGACCAAAGCAAGGGAAACTTACATGAATAAGTTCTTATCGCATAGATTTATTTCCATGTTATGGTTAGAAACAGCTCTTGACTAAGATAATACATCTTCATTTTCCTTTTCTCCCTATTATTGCAATGGGGTCATGCAGTCCTTCTTTGAGGAAAAGTGCTGCTACAAATGGATGTATGAGCTGTTACACTAAGGTTAACCATTCCTATTTTCTTGTATTGCTCCTCGTACAAGGCATTTAATGCTGAGTAAGGATCAATAGATAGTTATTCTGTATTTTCCAGTTCATTTTTTTTTAATATTAGTGTGGAGTGTTTCAACTGTAATCATATTCATGGTGAAAGGCCATGTACAGGCATTGCTATTGTTGTTATTGTTGTTAATAATAATAATAATAATAATGATAATAATAATAATAATTTGCTGGAAGCAATACTCAGAACTCAATAGTTGTTTTCTAAGAGCAAATATAAGGGAGATAGCCCCTGACCTCACAGACTGTGACCCTCTAAAACAACCAAACTCTAAAACAGCACAAACAAAACAGGGACTGTAGAAATCAACCACTTTCATTATAATCAGCTTGGCAAACAAGCATTTTGAGAGGAAATTTAATAGTGGAATTGAAGAAAAAAATCCTATAAGTGAAACTAGAGACAAGTTTTTTATGGAGTAAGTCATGGAAGTGATTTGACAGATTGCCAGAAAGGCAGAAATCAGTGGGAATATTAGAAGAGTGATGCAAGTTTCTGAAGCCAAATCAGCAGTGCCCTGATGGTGTTTCTTAAACGCAGTGCTTCTGAATCACTGCTGCCTGCAGTGATGGGTAGAAGAGCCTTTCTTTTATGCAAGACAATACTGAAGAATCATTGCTGATCGCCATGTTTGCACTAGCTGCGATACTCTGGGGTGTTCAAAGTAGAAGTTACACCCAGCCACAAGCAATCCTACAGATGTTGGCTAGTTTACTGAGAGACTTTTTCACAGAGGTCGCAGTGCTGTTAAAAGACTTAGTCACTTACTTGGAAGTACTACGGACAAGTTGTGTGACAGACAGAGCTGTTTTCTCCTGACAGGAACATAATATGAACAACCTCTCAGTACCAAGTTTAGTAAATAGATGATCTTCCATTACACTTCGGTACAATGTGTATCCCATTCAGACCAAGATTAAAATATTACAGGGTCATTTAGCATGCATCGGTTTTGGCACACTTTTGGCAGTCTGATTCAGTTGCACAGCGTGGTTCAAAACCCCTCTCCAAACTAATGAATCAGGCTTTCAGAATTTGTTTATTGGCCAGACCTCATAAGGATTAGTGGCATTGCTCAACCTGAGGCTTTAAAAAATAAGATACAATATTCAAAATGGATTCCATTAGTACTTCTTGTCTGAAGGGCAACTGCAGTAGTTTTATCAGGAAATCAAGGAAAAATTCATTACTAAGGGAATTGGGAACCTCAGCATGTCCAGATTATATTCAAATAAAAGGATATTGATTTTGTGTTTATGAAGTCAGAATTAGTAAAATGTTGAAGGTGTGGGGAGCTGGGGGGTCAGCCTCTTCTCACAAGTAACTAGTGATAAGACCAGAGGGTATGGCCTCAAGTTGCGCCAGGGGAAGTTTAGGTCAGAAATGAGGAGACATTTCTCCTCAGAAAGAGCAGCCAGGCATTGGAACGGGTTGCTCAGGGAGGTGGTGGAGTCACCGTCCCTGGGGGTGTTCAAGGAAGGCTGGACCTGGCGCTTAGGGACATGGTTTAGTGGGTGACATTGGTAGTAGGGTGATGGTTGGACCAGATGATCTTGAAGGTCTCTTCCAAACTTAATGACTCTATGATTTGGAAATATCTGTTCATTATGATTATATGAATATTCAGTTGTGTGGGAAAGGGACACCTAGCATCTTTTCCAACTTCAAGTGTGAAAGGTAAGGAACATGTAATATAGAAAAAGCAAATGTTCAATTCCCAGCTGTGAAATGGAATGGATAAGACATGTTACTGTACTAATAAGTGTGCCATTCGTGCAGCTTCCACAGATGACAGTGCTGCAGAGAAGAAAGGTGGAACACTTCACGCTGGCTTAATTGTTGGTATTCTAGTCCTGGTCCTCATTGTGGCTGCAGCCATCCTCGTGACTGTCTATATGTATCATCATCCAACATCAGCTGCTAGTCTCTTCTTCATAGAGGTAAGACAAATGTAACACGTTATGTCAATAGCCCTGTCAGCTGAAAAAATAAAAAAAAAAATAAAATAAAAAAAAAAATGGGGTCTTCAGAGTAGAACTTTCTTAACTAAATCTAGAAAATATTCTTGTAATCATAGTGTAAGCTTTCAAGAAACACACCTAACCCACCCAGCAGGAGTAGCACTTTCATACTTAGCATGTTTGTCACAGCTTCTTCTTTAGGTACTATTGCTTTACTTGCTTCATTTTTATACAGGCTATACACAAAAAATATATCTCAAATATCACCTCTCTTTCCTATCTTTCCTCTTCCTCTGCATAACATTTTTCATTAGCTTTCATGTGCATTGGCATTTTATTTTGGGACAAATAGCTTTTCTATTATTTTTACTTGGAAAAAAAATAAAATTTATGCATTCACTAATTCTACAGAAGGGCTGAATTAAAGTAAGTTTTTAGCTGGAAGCCTGTTAGCTGTTCCATACATTCATTTGTAGATTTTTTTAACACTTTGCCTCACAGTGTGGGAAGGATTCTTTTCACCTAATTTTAACATCTAAATCTATCAAGTCCCTTTTCTGTAGAGAGAAACATGCTCTTATAGACCATGATTCATCTGACCTATTTGAAACATCCCCTTTAGAATTAGATAAATTACCATTTTTCTCCCTCAAATATAGACAGCTACCTTAGATGCAGACATCTACATTGCAGATGCTGACATTTATTCAACTCAGCTCCACTGTACATGACAATATGAGAAAAGAACATTTTCCATAGGTGTTCATTTCCACCACCACCCCCCCCAAAAAAAAAATATATTTATACTTACCTGTGTTTTTTTCAACAATGTTCCTCTGCCTTATGATAAATATGGAGCTGCTAAACATGAAAGAAAATACTGGTTGCTTATAACCCCCACTTGCAGTAGTCTCTTGCTTTTAAGAGCCTAGACACTTTCTAATGGGCAATAGTGAAGTTGCAGAAGCACTGGAAGTGTCACTAGGGACATACCAAGGGATTGCTTAGGAAAAAGTCTGGACCAAAAAGATATAGACATTCATTCTTAGTGACAGTAAAATGAATTGAAATGAGATATGAAAATGAACAGAATGATTCATCTTTAAGACAGTATTATAATAAATATACTGCTTAGATGCAACAGTAGTGACAGAAATCAAAATGAATTTTTTATCAGTATTCTAGGCTCAAGCAATGTAACTGTGTTAACCAATGGGGAACAGCATCCACATAATAAAATCAATAGCTTTCTTTCATGTCTATGTGACATTTCAAGCCATTTCTCTATCGATGTAGACACAAAACTCCGCTGGTCCAAGTACGAAAGAGAATGCTTTGTCCCTTTCCATCTTTTCACACACTGAATGCTATTTAATCAATTTAGTAAAAACAAGTTACTTATCTGTTATGATGTCACTAAAAAGGCTAAGTAAATGGCAACACCATTTGCCAGGAGGAAAGAAGAAGAACAAATGAAAATACGCATTGATTCTTTTTCATAGTGTACTAATTTGGCAGGTTAACTTATTTCATTATTTGATATTATCATGCAAACTGTGGTGCCTTGGTCAGTTTTGGTAAACTCATTCCACTAAATTTAATCTGTAGGTGACATTAGTCAGTCTCTGCAGTCAAAGATAAAATGTCTTTTAGCAAGCAATGTAGGCTTTAGAAAAAAAAAAATATATATATATGTAATCTTTCTGTTTTAAATAAAGGAGGAAAAAATGAATAAGGATAGGATTAAGTAAATCAGTCAAAATCAAATTTATGCAAAATGTGGCACAGCTCTTTTTGCTACTAGGAAAAATGTGATACTTGTGAAATTTCAAGCCATGAGAAGGTGGGCTTTCCCTATGCTTTCCCCTTTTCCCAGGTAAAAAAATCTGATGGAGAGGTAAAACCACAAGGCACAGAGAAAGGGATTGCTCTGTATTTACAGCATTTCCACAAATTCCAAAACTGTAAAGCCATTATTGCTATTGTAAGCACAAAAGAGCAGAATAAAGCAATTTATTCTGGAACTGAAATTGCTTTTAAAAAGTTTAATCATTTAATTTCCAATATTAAATTTCCAGTACACAGTTTGACCAATTCAAGAAATAAAGAATAGAGTATTATTCTTATATTCATCTTATCTATAGGATGTATAATAGTATATATCTTCTTAGACTTGCATTTCGAAACTGAATTAAAAAAATAAAAAATAAAATTTAAAAAGAGGCATAACTGGTATAAATAGGTCAATTTTACAAAAAAAAAAGAAGTTCATGCAATTAATCAGTAGTCTGTTACAGATACAGTAATCAGTAATCTGTCACAGATAACATGGTACCCCATATACCATGGCAGACAATTGTTTTACTTATGGGAAAGGAATTAAATGAATCAAATGTGGATCTGATGTCACCATTGTGGGGAAAGAGCTCAAGAGGGTTGCCATGGGCTCAATCATGAAGTGAGGAGAAGCACATAAATATTTCTGAAAATAATATTCATTTGTATGAGTCGATTAATAAAGCAAGTTGTGCAGCAAAATGTAAGAGATGCACAGGCAGCTCCCTCATGCAGTTGTCTAAAAATTATTAGCACCATGTAGTCTTTTGTCAAGTCTTCCAGCCAAATCAAGATCTGTATCAGTCTATCTGCCATCACTGATTAATATAAATCTAAAGCAGTGTGAAATGAAGACCCTGCCTCATTTGTGTTTTTTTTTTAATTACTGTATAAAGGAATCCCTACACAACATCATGTTGATATTAAACATAGCATTCATTCAAAACTGTAACACAACTAATAAAGTAATTTCTTTTTGTAGCTAAGATGCTAGGATATTGTCATGTTTTTGTAGATAACATCATTTTCAGTCAGATTCTGCTGCTTTCTGGTTTAATAGCTGTGTAAGGAATTTTAAGTTAATTTGGTTTATAGTCATGACTGGTTACTGAATAGAGAAAAGTAAAATAAATTGATCCTATATCTGATGCCTTAAGTCTCTTTCTCCCTTGTGTTCTCTGCAGTTATCACCCAATATTCATTTACCACTTCACTCATGTTTTCACAGAGCTCATCCCAAATCCCAGTTGCGATGCCCCTCATGTTTGCCATCTAGTCCCTTTTTTTAACTGAAATTCCCCCTTAATACACCCACACACTGTCCTGGTTTCAGTTAGGACAGAGTTAATTTTCCTCCTAGTAGCTGGCAGGGTGCTATGTTTTGGATTAGAATGAGAAGAGCGCTGATAACATACTGATGTTTTAATTGTTGTAGAGCAGTGCTTACACCAAGCCAAGGACTTTTCAGCCTCTCTCTGTCCTGCTAGCGAGCAGGCTAGGGATGCAGCAGAAGCTGGGAGGGGACAGACCCAGGACAGCTGACCCAAACTGGCCAAAGGGGTATTCCATACCATCTGACGTCATGCTGAACAATATATAGGGGTGGCTAGCCGGGGTGGAGGGGTGGGCGGCTTCTCGGGGATAGGCTGGGCATCGGTCAACGGGTGGTGAGCAATTGCATTGTGCATCACTTATTTCGTACACATTATTACTATTAATACTATTATTATTATTATTGTTGTTGTTATTCTTTTCCTGTCTTAATAAACTGTCTTTATCTCAACTCACAGGCTTCACTTTCCCGTTTCTCTCCCCCATCCCGGAGAGGGAGGGGGGAGGGTGAGCGAACGGCTGTGTGGTGTTTGACTGCCAGCCGGGCTAAACCACAACACACACGAACTGCACTGGTTAACTTTGCATTGATAAATGCAACCCCTTGTGACATCTCTGAGTAGCGTTAAATGGTATCCTGAATGCACTAGTTGGTTTAAATAAGCTGCACACAAAAGACAAGAAAAAGGTCATTTATTCCAAAAGCAACTATTCTCTTAGAACAGAGTAACATTTGATGTGTTTTTTTTCCCCTAAAGTCTGAAGAAAATGTTTCCTACAGTGGTTTTGTTCACAGCTATTGAGTGCAGCTCCACCTGGAATGAAAATGGCTATTTTGAACAAAGAGCTTGAAAAATCTTGCATGCCAATGTAATTCAATTTGTCCATAACAGTGTACCACTTTAAAAGAATACCATCAAAATTGCTGAATACTTTTTCAGAGTTTCCCCTTTTACTAAGTATGTGGAAGATTCAAATCAAAATGCAATGTTTTCCTGTTTCTTCCAGTCCCAACACTATTCAACATGTGTTTCATTGTTTAAGTTGGAATCTTCTTTGGTGGCCTAGAGACAGAATGAATTATCAACTTTTTAAGCAAGGGAGTTCCAGTCAAAGTTCCAATGAATGCAGACTGTTTCTATAAGCTAAAAGTAAAAGTTAACTAAAGATTTGCTTGCAGAGTGGCAGACAAGATGTTGCATGCACTGTTCTTTTGTTTCTTTGTGGTTATCCCTGTGGTATTTCCTTTCCTTTGAGTTTGTTTTTTTGTTGCTAATAATTTTCCCATTTGAATCAAGTTACATGCCTATCCTAACCTTGAGGAATCTTGTGTCTCTTGAGAACATATAAAATATGCTTTGAACTTAGTTGCACTGATTTTTGAAAAGTAGGGTACTTCAAAAAGTAATACTCCTTCACGTCTTTTTCAACAAAAGAAGCTTGTAGCAGAAATCTAGCTATACCATAGATAGTTGTCCACTAGCTATACCACTTGCATTCAGAATCTGAGGTTTGTTGGCCAAGAAGTCAAGCATAATGTCCCAGCTGTAGTGGATCACCTGCCTGTGATGTAGATCATATCCTTTATTTTGCCTTCATGTCCCCACCCTCCATGGAGATTTTCCACAGCTAATTCAGCTGCTTGGAAACATGCATGTACACTCACACACATATGCACATACCTACGTCTTTTTTAGTTGTTTTTTTTACTTTGTTTTGGATGTTCAGGCTGGATATTTTCATAAATCTGGTTTTTCAAATGACCACACAGAGAGTTGAACTGGTGCTATGGAGCTGGGTGTGTGGAGTGACCTTACAGTCAGAGGAGAAAGGAATGAGCAGCTGCAGTTCTTCAGTAAATAAAATAATCGTGCATGATCAGAGCCTGGTGGATGCACCTCAACTCTTCCTGATGTAACTTGAATTATGTATCTACAAGTAAACTAAATGTACCTGGAACTGCTTTTTAGCTTAGAAGGCTCTGAATTCATGTCATTTAACTCTGTAATCCTCACAGTAAGGTATTTAGACTAGTACTATGGTTTGAGGATGGTTCCCAAATCCTTAGTCATGCCCAGGGTGGTCTGAGAAAGCTCTGTTTGGCATTTTTCTAACAGTTGAGCTGCACAGAGGACTCTGTTGCAGTGTCTGCAAATGTTCACCAGTACTCAGATCTAGCACTAGATTTTCTTCAGTTTTTGACCTTCTGCTAATACGTTTTCTGCTTACAGGAAGGAAGTACGAGGAGAAAGCAATCAAAAAAAGTTAGAGATATATTGTGGTGTTTCAGAACTTAGGGAGTTAATGTGCATTTCTGGCTCACTGTTGTATATCTCTGCTCGTAGCAGTACTTCACAAATAAAAGCCATTGTTTGACAACCAGCCCTGTTTTCCATGCACCATTTCCGGGATTCTGCATTAATGTTACAGATGCAGTGTATCTCTTCAAATAAGTGAGAAGTAAATAGGATTTAAAAAAAAAAAAGTCAGCTTCTCAGCTGGCTTAGACAAGTGGTGAAGCTTACAAAGCTCTGCTGATTTTTTTGGAGATATGGCCCAAACTTTTTGTTACGCATGTGCATTTTACAGAGGATTATGCACTTAGTTTGAAAAAGTCTGGACACAGTCTCCAATTTGGTTTTGTCCAGAAGCTAGGACTGAATTGTTTTTCATGAAGATGATGATTAAAAAGAAGAGAACAGGTATCATTTTTCTCTTCTTTCAAAGTCCTGCTGCATTGTGCCATTTGGGATATTGTCATTGATCTCTCTGCCATTGCCTTATGCTGACAGTAAAGTTATTTTTTCCAAAGCTTATTCAGCTCAGCAGGAACCAGCAGCTCAGCAAGGGAAACCTAAATCAGCCACAGGGGAGGAGCACTAAAATAAAGAGCCAACATTGACAATAAAAGTCAAAGGTGGGGAGGAAGGAGGCATTCTGTTTCTTGTCCATCAGCAGCCAGCTATTTAGATGTTCCTATGACTGCAGAAACATTGTTATAATAAGTGTTTTAAATTGCAGAGATATTTTAAAGAAGCATTTCTATCAAAGACAAAAAATAAATAAAGTCAGTAAATTCCACTACTAAATTTTACAGTCTCATACAATCTATATTTTAGAACAGGTTCTTCAAAATATTCAAATAACATGGTGTCAAGCAATTGATCTTTTCTTATTCCTAGAAATACATATCATAGGTACAGTTTCAGATATTTGAAGCATCATCCATTTCTGACTGCGATTTGCCAAGTAAATTGGTTGTTTGTAGAAGAGATTAAAGACTGATGCACAAATTATAACTGCCTAAACAATATTACAGGTAACTTCATTAGTGCAAACACTTATTATGGGCAAAGTAGCTGATAACAGGAGGAGCTTTCCTTGTATTGTGAAAGTAGAAGGCCTGAATACCCAGCTGGAGTAATGCTGGACAAGTGTACTCAGACTAATGTGTGTTGCTGACATCAGGTTAACATATGTTCATTTAGCAATAGGCCTTACCATAGTTTTTCCTCCTTTTCTTAATTAATTTGTGTTGTTTTTTTTACACTTTGCCTGGAGTTCTGTCAGTTAACCCAGAATTTGAATGGTCCTGTATTTGCATTCTTCCAGTTAGGAGAATTAAACTTGGATGCTATTGGCAAAGTGTGGTTAAAAATACAGCTTTTAATTAGATTTAAATATCTTTATACCTTTGAGTTAGAATTGAACATCAATGGATAAGTAAGATGCAACCTTCAGAAGAAGTGGTGAAACAGTCCTCTGAATATTTAAAAAAAAATTAATACAAAAATAATCAATAGAGAAGGCAAAGTTGCATCAAAGCATTCAGCCTAAAAAGTACTCAATTACTCAATAACTTCAGCATTTATGTTGGTTAGTGGGGAATAAAGTTTGCTAGGGAGATCTGGAGTGTCTTTCAAGACTCTGAAAGATTGACTTTCACAAATTAAGTCAAGTATTTGTACTTGTGTAAGCTAAGTTTGGAAAGATAATATTTCTGTGTCTTGGTGAAATCCACAGCTCAAGTTTACTGCTGAATAGGAATGAAGAGTTGATCCACACACAAACACTGTTTGCTTGCTTGCTTGCTTGCTTCTGGTTATTTTACACAAAACAAAACTTTTGATAATCTTTTAGAAGATTTTCAGCACAAAGTGTCTATGAGGCAGGGATGGGAAGATGACAGAGGGGCAGATTTTTCATAAGGTTTTCCTTTCATTGCTCTTCTGACATCATACAATTCTGTATAGAATTCTGTGTAGAATTGTGTTCATTCCATTATTCCATTTTTCTTTTTTGAATGAAAGTTAGGATGAGGGTGGAATGAGGAAAATAGAGGACAGGATGCAAGAATATCAAATGGGTTATATGTGTTACCAAGTTCCTTCTGTCCTCTACTGATAGAAACTTGTCTTCTGATGTATAAAAGGAAGTGTAAAAGTTTATAATATACTCCAGCTAACAAAATATATTAATAGCAATTGCTTTTAATGAATCACCATCTCAGGGGAAAAGTGATGTTTAACTGGCATAAATTTTAGAGATAGTGTATAATGTTAGCACCATAATCTTTCAGTTCCTTAGAAAAAAGCAGGACATCTATTTTCAAATACCAGTATTTCAATACAGCTTTATTGGAAAAAGTCTGTTCTTCTATAACAGATCTTGTATGTTCTTTACTCTGTATTTGCCTGTGGCATGTACAAAGCAGACTTTACCTCCCATTTCGTTATTTTCTAATTGTTTTTAAATCCATTAAAAAATCTCACATTGATTTTCTACCAACTTCTTCACTGGAAGTCTGAATTTATTATTTCCTTTATTTTTAAGATAATATTAATTTAGGCACTGATTTAGGTCTTGGTAACATAAGTTCAAAAGTACTTTCCCCCACCTCATTTGCTTAAAAAAAATGAACTCAAGGAAACTTCAGTCCTATGAGAAAAATCCTATTCCTGCTTTTCTTCTTTGTAATACACTGAAAGGAAGCAGGAGCTACAGCTCTCCAGCTGCAGCTTGGAGGATTTCCTCTAAGAGTTCTAATATTCTAATTCCAGAGAAAGAAACATATTTTTTCCTGTTAAGCTGGATGACAAAACTAAAGAATTAGTTTAAGTTTTCATTCTTCCTGCTTTGTCTCCTTTTTTTTCTTTTTTTCTTTTTTCCTAGGAGGTGGTGGTGGTGGTGGTGTTTTTAGGTTATGGGATTTTGTTTTGATTTTTATTGTTTTGTTTTGTTTTGTTTCTTTTGTTTTGTTTTAATCCACCTATTACTCTGCTTTACAATGAAAAAAGGAGAAGAATGCATTAGGCCTTCGCTGAGCTGCTTTCATAATTCAAGAATCTATTTATCTCCTGACATCAATTAAGTTGCTTTTGGTTTTATCAATTAAAACTGTAATGTCTCTACAGGATTTTCTACATGAATCTGTAGCTTGCCACTGCTTTATTTTGAGACTGATAACCACTTACAATAACCACATAAGCACAAAAAAAGTTTAAATTAAAAAGACTTTGACTAGGAATGGAAAATCTCACCTCAAACATGAAAAGAAACTACAGAAAGCTGCAAATAACTGTTGAAGATGACCTCCAAACATGTTGGTTTATTTCTGGATCAACTGCTGTTTATGTTGTATCTTATTGTATTGATAAAATTGATAAACATCTCTATTCCACTTTTCATCACCTGGAAAGGTAGCCCAAAATCGTAGAATCAGTTTGAAACAGCAGTGTAGCAAGGAAGTAGAAATTAATAATGGGTACGTTTTAGAATAAGCATTGTAATAGATTAAAACTGAATTCATCTTTACATGCTGCCATTTAAGACTTTCTAACTATTTTTTCCTATTAGTTTTTCATTGGTTTTCATTTTCTTTTTTTTGTTAGAGAACTCTCAGGTCAAACTCTTTTCTCATCTATACTACTGTAAATCTGGAATAAGTCCTTTGCATTTAATAGAATTACTCTTGATTTACTTCAGTGAGTCTGAGAACAAAATATGACCCTTTTTCTTTACCAATAACCAAACTGTCCTTCTTAATTTTGAAACCACGCTCAGTCATGCCTAGATAGAAAAAAAAGACTCCAAAGTTTGAATAGACTAAGTTTGTTTATTAGGAAAAGACATCTGCTAAAGAGAACAATGTTCTGCCTTCCTACTTTGTAGGAAGGTGTTGCATTGAAAGGCCTGAGATTTTAAATTACCTGCCAAACAGAATTTAGCTCGAGATGCCTCATGAGCAACCTGATCATGCAATGGGAGAAAGAGAAAACAGTTGTTTTTATATTGTATCTTCCTAATGGCGATCACCAAGGAAAACTTTGTGTTATACCCAGAGACAGCTGTGTGGTTTGCTGGTAAAAAGATTCAGCAGTTCCCCAAGTTTTCTTTAGTGTCTGCTGCCCAACAGCACCATGAGCCCTGGCATAATGTCATGGCTATGGCTGCCTGTGGTCCCTCAGCTGTATGAAATATTCTTAATGATCAAAAGGCAGTCAAAATGCAGTATTAAGGGGACAGAAAATCAAATGCAATGATTATCTGTGGAAGAAAAATTTTAGAGTAATTTTTTTTTGAACTGTTTATAGGCTGCAATTTATCTTCATTGTTTCTCCTCCTATTTTCCTGCAGTGTTTCTATGTACCTTGCTATACCTTCCAGCCCTCTTTCCAAGCAGATTGCAACAGTTGTCAGTATAGAAAAAAAAATGTATCAGCGTATTTGTCAGATACAATTTTCATAGCCAGTACAGTGGGGAATAACCATTTTAGGATCGGATTTTTTGTTAACTGACTTTATGAAAGAGTTGTGGCCTACTTTCCTGAAAACTGTTCCCTTTGACAGAATCTCATTTCGGTCACCCAAAATCTGAGCCTTCCCAGATATTAGTTAGTTTGAAAATGTAGGTTTTTTAAAGAACTTTTCTTTCTCAGAGGCATCACAGTCAGACAGGAATTGTTTTATCTGCCCTATAAATTATTTATTTCTTTTCTCTGTTGCTTAGCTGCTTTTAAAGCAGTCAGCACAGATAATAATGAAAATTAGTTAGGAGCTCTTAAGACCTTTATAGCAAAAGGTCATATGAGTTTAAATGAAAAGGCTGCTTCCATTTGAACCATCAAGGTATACTACTCAAATAGAATCAAAAAAGGACAGTATGGTTGTGGTTGGAAGGGATCTCTCAAGGCCATCTGGTCCAACCACTCCCTGCTCAAGCAGGTCCACATTGAGCTAGTTGCCCATGACTATGTCAAGACAGCTTCTGAATATCTCAAAGGGCAGAGACTCCTCAATGTCTCTGGGCAAGCTGTTCCGTTCCTCAGTCACTTTCACAGGAAAGAAGTATTTCCTGGTGTTCAGGTGAAACCTGCTGTGAGTTTGTGCTCCTTGCCTCTTTTCCTTGTGAACACTGTCACTTGAAATAGAAGGTCATTATTTTGGCAGTCCTGGATAAACATGTCAGAATTTGGTTCTAAATAATTAAAAGCAGTTTTGTTTCAGTGGACTCTCATATACATTTTCCCATGGAGCAGAGTATATTAGCAAATTCCTATGCAGAACTAGAAAGGAAGAGCAGCGGACATGCTTCTCTGTTCCTCTAACAACTACAAGAAGTGGGTTTTACAATGATAGAAACAATAAATACAGGTCATTTTTAAAGTTTTTTATTAATAATTTTTTATTAATAATTTTATATTCTGAAAGTTTATTTTCTTGTTGGTGTTATAGCGGCGTCCGAGCAGATGGCCAGCAATGAAATTCAGAAGAGGATCAGGACATCCTGCATATGCTGAAGTCGAACCAGTTGGAGAAAAAGAAGGCTTCATTGTATCAGAGCAATGCTAAAATTTTTAGGACAGAACACCAGTACTGGCCTACAGGTGTAAGACATTTACTTTGCCTCTCTTTAAAGAAAAGGAGCCCTAAGCTGCTGTAGCCTAATAGAAAGAAGATTTTGGATAAGCTTTGTCCAAGAAGAAAAACTATCTAAGATACCAGATTACCACTGCACAGTAGTCTTTGTTAGTGGACTGACACACAATGGTTCATGCAGAACACCTGTCAGTGGACACCTATGGTATCAGAACTATGGCACAAGTGCCACATTATTGGCTTTAGGTTTGGGGGTGCACAGTAATCAAAAATATAATAAAGCTTTGGTGCACAAGGGTATTACCCTGTGGTTCAAGTGTTCTTCTCTGGTATCTCAAAGACTGAGTGACAAATCTGTACACTTTCAGTGCAAACAGCACTGATTAGTGTTCACAGGTGATTGAGAAAAGTATCTCAGTGCAGGTAAAGAAGAAAAATAAAAGATTTTTTCCAACATTTCTACAAGCAGATGTGGAAGTACAATCACTTTTCAACTCTAAATTAGCCTACCCACCTGAGTGAGCGAGTCACAAAGTATGTGTTTTTCGGGAGTAGAACAATGTTTCTTGTACATTGCTGATTAATATCCTTCTAAACAACTCACAATATACAAACTCATAAGAAATGAAGGCAATAGAGATTTTCAGAACAGTGAAATTGTTATTTCATGGATGTTTACAATGAAATTGGTCTCATTTTCTATTTCAATGTTCACTAAAAAATCAATTTTGCCTTTTTTTTTTTTCCCCTTCTTTTTCAAGGGATATTCTTCATTTCTGAGCAGTAGGCTGAAGTCAAGGCAACAGATCATTTTATCTGCCAGAGATCTTATGGACCATTTCTTAGGCAATGTGATATGAAAGATGTTAACATTTTAACCAAATGGGTTTCTATCCTTTGCCATTTCATTGTGAGTCTTTCCTGAGAAGCAACACAGACTTTAATGCACCCCTCCAAGAGATTCAGATACAAGTGTTACTGAACCCTGCTGATTCATACAGTGATTTTGTTTAATGCACATAGTAGTTGCATAAATATATATATAAATATATTTTTTTTTATAGCTAACACAAGGCGGGCTCTTGTGACTGTTAAGACTGCATTTTTGTCATCCAGACAAAGGAAATGGATTGCATTACTGCATATTTCCACTGAGTTGTAAAATAATCCTTAATACTAGAATATTTTTATGTTGTGTGGGGAAGGTGGTTCATGTAGTTGCAGTGCCATAACCTTTCTGCCTATTGGAACCATTCTTTCTTTAATATTGACACTTTCCCTCCCTGTATAGGGAAAGACAACGCTATAAATTCACAGCATCAAAAACAGTTACTCCTTTCATGGAAGGGGTTAATATACATTGAGACCCAGATCTTCCATGCAGAGTGGAAACCTAAATACTTTGATGCTCTGGGCCTGAGCTATTAAAATATTAAATTCAGGTATTGTACGTACATTTCATTTTAGTCATTGACTATCAAGCTTTTACATACTCTACAAACAGAGGCACTTGATTCATTTTAAAGTGAGGTAGACAATATTAGCAGTTTCAGATCTCAAGCAGTTAAAAAAAAAGTTGTAGACACCACCTTAACAGTACAATTATTTACATTTCTTGTTGATGGTTGTTTGGTCTAAATTTGATTACTTAATACTGTTTAAAAAAAAAACACACACACACACATCATTTTTATTTTTTATTTTGTTCAGTAAATAATACAACACTGTATTTTCTGTATCTTTATATTTTGCATTACACACTTGTTTTCATCTGTTTTAAATCATCTAGAGTGAGATTTAAACTGTTCAAACCTAACTGGTATTAATCTGAAAGTACTAACAAACACATTGTCTTGAAGCCTGGTGAAAAACCTGCCGCAAGAATTCTTTTCAATTTGTGTAGGTCTACTGAATCCTATTTCTGGTAGGCTGAGATTAAATTGAAGGCTGTTAATTCTGATAGCAATAACAAAATGTATGCACATATATATAAATGGTGACACTCCTTTTTATTATATAAAATGATATCACTGCACATCATTTAGACACTTACTTGATGTGCAATGGTCATCGTTAGTTTTTGTAGGGATCTTGGAAGTCAGATAGGGTTGGCTAGGGTTGGTTGGCCAAAAACAGCAATTGTAGAGCTTCCATTTGAAGCATGCTGGCATCATGTTTGAAATCATTGTTATTTCAGAGAATATCTTGGCAAATTATACTTTAAAAATTAAAAAAATCCATACAGTAGTGCAATAAATTCAAGGGATATTTCATACACACAAAGAATGTTTATATTATTATGAGCACAGGTCTGCATTTTGGCCAATTCACCCATGTATGTAATTCATGTCATGCAACGGAGTTTACAGAATGTTTGTAACATTGTTTGACAAACGCAACAACAATTTTCCAACCCAGTATTTTGATTACTTTTGTTCTAAGGCACTCTCGTGCAGGTGAAGGATGTTTATTAGTATTTGCAAACTAACTAAAATTTCATGGTCATTATTAATATAAGAGCAATTATATTTTCACTCTTTGTTCACCTACAATAATTTGGTGGCAGATTTCATTGATCTATGGGGAGATATAGTGTACTTCTTTTGATTTTTGCCATGATGATATATTCTATGGTTTATAACATGATGAGTTCTTGGGCTTATTTAATAAGATTGATAGGCATATGCTTATATCTGATAAGAACTAATATCTGAAGAGGAAAACTCCTGCATACTAATGGAATGTATAGTGTCTCATTGGTGTCTGCTTTGATATATTCTGTGGTATGTTCTATTTATCCCAGTAGGCAAAAGTTAATTAAGTAATCTGTTGCTGTTTTGTAATTCCATCTGGTTTTCTAATTTTTTAATAATTAAAACTGCCACATTAAAAATGATACAAATATAAATCTTTAGAAGGTGTGGTGAAATATTGATATTAACTGCAATTTCTATTCTTATCACTTTATAAAGCACATGCTTAATTGGTCCAAACTGAAAAAGTGTCATATAACCCCCACCTAGAGACCCAGCTGAAATATTATTGAACAATTCATAAAGAAATTTCCATCCAGGTCTCTGAAACTGTGGCTTCACTAGCATTCCCACTGGTCCTTAATTTGAAAGTACTTCAGAATATTTCATTTGTTTAAATGTTTCCTTACAGAGTCATTTATTCTAACAGTTATTTTAACTCAAACTTGGCCTCTAATTTCATGTATCTGTTATATATGAGTCATGATGACATTATCACAAGATCTCCCAAAATTATCACTTATTATTTTCCATTTTCATGTTAAATGTTCCATAGTACTTAACATGTTCAGTGTTATGCTTCTCATCCTGTTTCACAGAAAAAGGAAAATTTGAACTACAAGGATTCAAAGCACATTGCTAAGTAACTCTTTAAGTAAGATGAATCAATAAATTAGATATATGTATCACACACAGATTGTTGAAAAATACCTTTACATTTGCAGAACTGTATTCAGACATTAAGAATGCTGGAACTGTGCAAGAATTGGAATTGTAATCTTATTCTCATATGCATACATTTAATGATGAGATCTTATTTAATTGCCTGCTATGTTTTTTAGTACACCCTATGATACATTGGACATAGAGAATATGATAAACAGCTATTCCATTTATCTTCTCTTTTCCCAAGTTTCGTTGCATTCTTTGTTATATACTGTCCAAACTCTGCTCTGAAGACAAACTATTTTTTTTATATTTTTCCTTACCCATTATGGTTACTTGAGTACGTATACCTTAGTAACTATGGTTACTTGGTATACATATACCTTAATTAATACGTGTTCTGAGATTTCCATTAAGGAAGATAATTTTCTAGAGAATCCCAGTGTGAAATTGCTCTTTCTCATTTTCAACATTTTCTTCAGAAAATACCATAGGCACCTTGTAAGTAATGACCACCTTCATTGTACCATTATAATTTAGTTCATTTTTAAAAACAATGTGTATGATGGGGTTCTGGGGAAAAACATAAGACATCATTGTATTTTGAAAAAATGTGGGAGCCAAACTTAATTTGCAAACTTTACTTTGATCAACAGAGTTGAAGTCATAAAATTCACTGCACAATCAAATAGCTGATATCTAGTTTGCCATCAAAATGTGGACAGCAATGGAAAAGGAAGTGACAAGCCAGCTTGCCAATGAGCAGGGGAAAGATTTTCTTCACAGCAGATTAAAGTGGTTTCCAAAGAAGACATGAGAATATTTCTGTACTCTATTAGAGCACTTCTTGGATAAGCAAAAGAAACCGTCAATGACAACATCCATCTTTTTTATTTGCAGAGAATCTCTGCACAAGTGGTTTTCATGAGCTGGCAGTATTTCACAGAGTAGGTCAGTTACTAGAGCATGCAGGGTACCTTATGGTGGTTCATGTTCCAGCTTGAAGACTCTCTGTGGAAATTTTGCTTTGAGCCCATACATTGGCTGAAGTACTGGCTATACCGTTTTCCAACACCAGGAATAAAGCTTTGTATAAAGACAAGATTTGATACATCCCAGCTGTGTAAAGGCATAGTGCTTAAAACCATAGTATTAGCCATTAGGAGAAGAACTGGAATGGGGCACAAATTTGGCACAGATCAATATTTTTGTTCTCAGGGAATGTATTGCTTCCAGTGAGGAGAAAGAAGAGAAGCATGCACTGTTGTCCAGAGTAAAATCATTGGTATCCTTATATATGTTTGCCTTCTTGCAGAGAACTACATGAAACCTGAGGCCTAAAAAAAACCCAAACTGAAAGGCTATTGAGCAATAATATACCATTCACTCTAATTCTCATTTTTTGGACAGACACTTCAGGAATTGTTAATTGCTATTACTTTTCTTTCTATATTCAATGGTAAGTTGGTTTTAGGTGGATTTGGGAGGATGTTATGGGTTATTTTGGAGGAGGAGAATGAAGAAAAAGGGAAAATGCAGGAGGAGAGAGAGAGGGAGAGGGAGAGGGAGAGGGAGAAGTCTCAATATTCAGAGATATTCTAGAGGCAAAGCAGGAATCCTTATGTACAGTTTTGAGATCATCAGTACAATGTGCCAATGGCACTGAGTGAAAACACAGGTCTTCCTTCGTGTCCAGCTCTACCATTTAAAAGTCAGAGACATCACCAGAGCTACTATTTAGCTTCTGTCTAAACCTACAGAGGTCCACATTTCACCTGATGAAATGCATACAAAATGCAGCTTGCATAAAAGAGAAAGGGACAAATGAGATAAATTTTATCCACAATAGCCAATGGCTATTATGGCTAGAACATCGATAAAATACTCAAGACTGTGTTCAGATTTATTTTAACAGTGATTTACACAATATCAGGATCCATGAGCTGGCCTTTAACTAACACCTTATTGTCAAATCTTAGGAGGCTTTCTTGACTATTTAATTTTTTATGGATGAAAAGAGTTGAGGATGCAAGGTGGAATAAGGTAAATTTCTGATAATTCTGGAAAAGGATCTCATCCCCTGACACGGTTCTCACCTGACTAGAGAAGGGGCTCCCCTGTGTACAGTTGGTTTCACTGGGCCCCATGCTAGCTGCAGGGTCCCTCTCAGGAAGCGTTCCTCACTTTCCACTGCAATTCTATGTCTTTCTATGTCTGTTACAAAACCTTTTGATACTTATCACCTTGTCCTTTATTCTCATCTTTTGTTCTTTCTTCATCTCTTCTTTCTCACTGTTTTGCTTTCTGCATTCCTCTAAGCCCTGAACTACATGCTGAAATGGCCCTTTTTAGTGGTACTCAAAATAAGCCTCAATTTCTGAAATAAGTACCACCTGATTTTTCTTCTGCCTGTTGATTCTGGTTAATGCAAATATCTGAATGTAGATTTTTCTGCTATTGGCTGAATTCTGTCCATGGGAGTTAGCAAGATAAGTTCTGAATACTTAGGGAACTTTTCATCCAGACATTTTGATCAAACGAACTGCTGCTCTATTCAGTGGAAAACTTGTCCCAGATATTTTTTTTAAAGCAGCAAAAGGACTCTAAAAGTAGTTCTCAGGATATTATTCTTAATTACACCCATTTAAGTAAGCATATATTTTTGCCCAATTAATTAATATAGACTCCTGCTTTTTTGTTTTTTCTCTGGGAAGATGGTGTGTAGGGATATTAATTAAGCTCTTCCCAGGAAGTTTACATTATTTCCTTTGGAGTATAACTTTCTTATTTGAAAGACAAACAGGCTGTTTTCTTACTTGCTAATGTTACTGCAGAATATGTTTGGTTTATTAACTGCTTGGATGGCACAATGTTTCCTCAGACACCTGGAAGCTGTTTGCAATAAATATCACTTGAGTCTATTGGACTTTATTTGAACTGCTGTTTTTAACATTGGATCTTTTTCTGAAGTTTTAATAAGCATCAACAAACTTTACTTTGGAAGATAGCCACTGATACTGTAATCTGATTGTCATGTTTGACTGCACATCAGTGATGGTGTCCCTTTATTTAAGCTTTTCTGCTTAAAGCTTTTCAGCCTGCCTTGCCTGTAAGGATATTAGACTCACACTCCCACCCTCTTTTTAGTGACAATAGGAAACATTCCAAAGGAAGAAAATGGTGTGCCTTTTGTAGATATATGGGTATTTTCACAATGGCCTATTTCCAGAAGAAATCCTGTTCCTAGAGGAATGATTCTGGCAATCTTGACTCCAAACTAAGTGTGACTGGAAACAATTCCATATAACATAAACCATGCACAGCTGTGGTGTCACCAGTATCTGGCACATAGGGTGCAATGACTTCCAGTACTAACCAGCCCCTTGCCCAAACAGACCGTGGGCCAAGGAGAAGACAGAATAGGGGACACCTGGAGTGCTGCAGGTGTTGAACCTTCCCTGAGAGTAAAAAGGTGGACGGTTCCCAAATTAGACTTCTTCACTGCAGAAAACAAGGGAGACCTCCTGCCATCCCCTGCCTTGTCAGCACTAAGGATGAACAAAAGGTCACAGTCTCCTAAGCGGCTGGCAGGACAGGAGATGGGAAGCGTGAGCATGGTCATATTTCTGTGACCAATGGTGCTCTGCAGCCATGCACCCCTTCACACTCACCCACTTCTTCCAGCTGATGCCAATGGTGCATTTTGGGTTTCAAGTGTTTGGCCTACAAAGAGTGTATGGCCTACAGCAGCAAACAACACAAGGCAAAAACAAGAAAACTCTGCTACCATGAAGATGATACAATAAAGTCATCTTGCAATATTTCACTCTGCATCTCCTGCAGTGTCAAAGTGCATCCTGTTGTGAAGACCTGACAGATCTCCCATTGTCTTCTCACCTAAGTGTAAGCACATCAGTGGAAGATGGCAAGTGCTCAGGGCCTAATTTGGCCTGCAAGCTGCTGCCTTGAGGGAACCAGGAAAGACAGAGTCTGGTGGGAGCTGACAGGGACCATGCTGAGGAGGGAAAAATGGTTTTCCTTAAGGAAAAGTTGAAGTCTTAGATACTTACATTTAAGCAAATTCCAAACTGTGAAATCCTACCCCATCTGCTGTAGGATTTCTCACCCTGCCCTCCCATCCCACACACACACACAAACACACACACACTCCCTCCCTCACTCCCCCCCTCCTAGTTGTCCTTCTTACCTAAGAGACGGATAAGGCAACTGCAGTCTGCTGGTCAGCGAGCTAGGGTTTGGTACATGGCCCTCTTGGCCACCCAGCTCTGCCATACTGCAGTGACTGGTTCAGGACTCTGGGTTCCACATCTCTGACTAGGTATGAATGATTTTTTTAAAAAGCCTAACATCTAAGATTTTAGCCAAGGATGTAAGTTTTCCTTACTGAAGTGACTTTGATATGTAAAGTTGCTTAACATATATTTATGGGTTATCCTACACAGCTGAGACCTTGAGAGCCAGAACAAGGAGGAGCACCCAGTATATGTCTAACACTTGCCAAAGGCAGTGATCGCAGCAGAGAGCTCAGCAGCCACTTCCACCTCCACTCCGCTAACAGTGGTATCTGACCCCTCTTAGAGACTAAACCTAGCAATCAGATCATTTGACCATGAGGTGATAGATGCAGCTCTCAGCCTGGGAAATATGAGAAGCCTCATTTCCTCAGAGGGCACCCTGACAAATGGCATACACATTAAGCTTCCCCACTCCCTTCCTAGAGAAGCTGCCCCTGTGCCCTGGCACAGCACAGATGCAAGATGTTTTGGCCCAAAAAATGCAAGTGAGTGTGGGAGTAGATTAGTGAATGTCCAGCTGTTAAAGGTGTGTGCAGAGGAACAAGGGGGTTGTAGTGGCTCCTGGATGTTGCTGTACGTTTCATCTGAAGAAGCAGGAAGCAATTTCATGTTGTTGCTCTGGCTCAAATATATGCTTGAATTAGGGATAATGGATTCACAAAATATGCAAGGTATAGATTTCCATACATATGCTGCTATTTTACTAGCAACACCTTAGGCTTAAATCACCCTTGTCTTGTATGTCATTTTTCCTCAGCCCCTTCCTCAGGAATCTAGTCCTCCGATATATAGATTTTTGTCCGACATTTGCATGGGAATTTCATGGGAGCTGAAGTAAAAATGTTCTGTATTTTTGTAAGTTATTCCCTGACTGGCTAGTGCCTTAGGAGTGAGGGCATATAAAGCATTACTGCAAGATGCTAAGATATTAATGATGAGCATCAGTAAGAATAAAGAGCACACACACACACAAAGCAAAACCAAACTCTACTTCCTGCTGGACAACAGCAAAACCTGGACAAGGCACTAATGAAACTGGAGGATCCCTTCATTGCAGAAGCTATGAAGTAAGTGTTGTGTGTAGGCTGGTCTAGCCACTGTCTGTTCTAATGGTTTAGCACAGCCACCTTGTTTGTGCTTTGGGAACTAAATGATATAAGGAGCTTGTACTTGTTTATTCTGTATCTTTCCTCCAGCCACTTCCTATTGCAAATTGGAAAAGTGTCAGTTTTTCTACTCTTAGGATAGTGTATACACAAAACTGAGGTTTGTAGACATTCTTGTTTTAATAAAAATTGTCAACTGTCCCTATACTGAAGTAGTAACAATACTTTGGCATTAAAAGAGACTCAGCCCTGTGGGTTTTTCCTACTTTCTTCCTGCAATGGATATTAATAGTTGTACATAATATAGAAAGCTCAACCGAAATATTACAAGTGAATGTCAATTGCTACTTGCAGTAATGGAAAAAGAACGAGCAAAATCACACTCAGACAAACGATACTCCTCTCCTCATCTACTGACATTCAAATATTTTCATGCAAATTGCTATAGAATGATGCTGTGTTAAAGAGGTAGCAATACATTTGGTCTAAATAAAGGAGATGTATTTCATTTTCCATGAAGTTACAATCATAATCAGCAACCCTAAATATTAATAAAAGGCAAACCTTTTTCATTAAATTTAATAACAAGAATGCCTGCCCTGATTGATAGCAGTAGTGTTTCTTTCTTTGCTGATTGTGTGCAATGCCAGTTTGTTGTGTTTCGTATTATCATGAAAATAATTTCAGATGTTTTAAAATTAATCTTCAATATTTAATTAATTTAATCTTATATTTGACATCAGCACTAAAAGCATTGTAAATATTTCTACTTTGAAAAGGACGAAAGCACATATTTAGCAGTTGCATGTAAATATTAAAAAAAATAGGTAACGATTCAAAGAATGGATGTCCTTTTACATATTTAACTCAGAAAAAAAAAAAAAAAAAGGAAAAAAAAAAACTAATGGAGGGATGTTTAAGTACACTGAGAAGCATGTTTCTTCTTGAACCATGCCATTGATCTCAGTGTCTAAATGAAGGGTGTCTTGGATAACTAGCCCCAAAAGTGGTTATGTTTATGACAATGTTTAGTTCCCTCCTACTGATATTGGGTTAGAATATTGGGTATCCATTAAGAATTATCTGTTATTGAATATAAAAACAGGGTGCTTCAGCTGGCTGACACCTCCAAGGGAGACAAAGAGATGGACATATGGCTTACACGCAAGAGAGAAAGAGAATGGTATGCCGTGCCACTATATTGAAACTAGTGAATTACACAAATCAACTTGGACAGTGCCTTCTTCCTTTAGACCAGATACATCATCTGTTGGAGAAAGGGTAGCCTCCCCTCTGCCTCTATACAGCAGCCAGAATTGTTGCAGCCCACCACCCACCACTCCCCCCCAAATAAAAATAAAAATAAAACCCAAAACTCAGCTAATTCATTACAAAATTTGAAGGGAAAGATTTATGAAAAAATGTAGCTGAAGACCTGGGGGATGGTGTGCTGGTACATTAGAACTGAGAATTATTGGACAACATTAGCTTGGCATTCTTGAAAATAAAAGATAGATTAAACATCTGTGTCAGAGAGGCATTACACTCTAAATGGAACTAATGAGATGAAATACTGCTCATAAACATAAGTGCTGCTTTAGCTATTGCTCTTTTTTTTCCTTTCAAGGGGTTATGTAATGCAATACTCAACTTTACTCAGGATGATAATTTGTGTCATGCTTATATATATGACTTTGGCAGAGACAAACACAATCAATTCCTTACAGAAAAACATTGCTGGCAACAAATGCAAATCCCTGCATTGAAACACATGTGATTGCATTAAAAAGAATAATAGAAATCCAACTCACACAGGGAATTTTCTGATTTGATGCCTGCCCACACAGACATCAAAAGAGGGAGCAGGTTGCTGTGGAAATGAACACAACCTCACAACGACAGCCAGTTGGAGAAATGTTCTCTAATAGACCAGCTCAGAAAGCAGCTGACAGCTGGTAATCTGTACGTGCAAAAGCAACAGGGTGGAATTCAGGAGGAGGGGACATGCACCACCAACTCATTCGCATCAAGTACACACACACACCCCTGAGACCATCAGCCACCTCTGGTCTTGCCACAACAGAGTCAGAAACCCTGAAGAAATAAAATGTACTCTTCCCACAGACCATCATTTCTCTTGGTGGTTGTAGTGGGTTTATGTGGCAAGGTTTTGGTAGCAGGGGGCCATAGGGGTGGCTTCTGTGAGAAGAACCTAGAAGCTGCCCCATGTTAGGTAAGGGCCCCGCTGCTGGCCAGAGCCAAGCCAATAAGCAATGTTGTTTGCGCCTCTGTGACAGCATATTAAAGGGGGGGGGGGGGGGGGCGACTGCTGCCACACAGCAGCTTGGAGAGAGAGAGTAGTGAGAAACAGACTTGCAGGCTCCAAGGTCAGTGGAGGGGGAGAGGTGCTCCAGGCACCAGAGCAGAAGTCCCCTGCGGCCTGTGGTGAGGACCATGGTGAAGCAGGCTGTCCCCCTGCAGCCCATGGAGTACCACGGTGGGGCAGGGTTCCACGCTGCAGCCCCTGGAGGAGACCACCGTGGAGCAGGTGGACCTGCACTGATAGAGGCTGTGGCCCGTGGAGGACCCCTGCCAGAGCAGATTCTAGGCCGGACCTGTAGCCCGTGGAGAGGAGCCCACACAGGAGCAGGTGACCTGTCAGGAGCTGCTGCCCATGGGGGACCCAGTTTGGAGCAGTGTGCTCCTGATGGATGGACCCTGTGATACCGAGCTATATCTGGAGCAGTTCTTGAAGAGCTGCTGCCTGTGGGAAGCCCACGCAGGCTCAGTTCGGGAAGGACTGCATCCCGTGGGAGGGACCCCACGTGGAGCAGGGGCAGAGAGTGACTGAGAAGGAGCGGTGGAGACTAAATGCTATAGACTGACCATAGCCCCCATTCCCCCATTTCCCTGCACCACTCGGAGGGAGGAGGTGGAAGAGGGTGGATTGGGGGAAGGCGTTTTTGGTTTCTTTCCTTTGTTTCTCACTTCTATAGCTTGTTAGTAATAGGCAATAAATCGTACTATCTCCCAACTCTGAGTCTGTTTTGCCAGTCACAATAATTGTTGAGCGATCTCCCCATTCTTATCCCAACCCTTGAGCCCTTTGTGTCGTATTTTCTCCCCCTTTCCCTTTGAGGAAGGGGAATGAGAGAATGGCTGAGATGGAGCTTGGTTGCTCGCCTGAGTAAAACCACCACAGTGGTGGCAGTGGTGGTTTTGCTGGTGGAAATGAAGCACTTCCCACTTCATCATCGGTCTCAAAAACCCAATGATAAATGGCTATGCAAACTTCAGCTCCTGTTGCTAACAGTCAAAACTGACCTCGGCAAGACTTGGATCACTGAAGCATGTTTCCAGCATCGTTATTGGCAGAGCAGTGGAAAAATAGAACAGCAGGAAGCAGAGCAGCTGTGCATAAAGAAAACACAACAAAATTTGTTTTTTCCTATAGAAAGAAGTGGAGGTCAATTTACTGCCTACTTACAGTTTCTTTCTTCTGCCTGCTTTTTCAGTGCTAACTAGCACAGAAAATTTCAATTATTTGATAAAAATTCCCCAAGTGAAAACACAATTACCATTACTCTTCTCCTTAGGGTTCAGTGGATAAACAATACAAGTGAAGACAAAGTTACAAGTTTGTACTGTACTTTTTTTTGTTTGTAAAGTACTGTACAAGTACTTTAAAAGCTCCAAAACAAATTTAAAATGCATATATAAAATGCCAAAACATTTTTTTTAAATAGTAATGGGAACTCCACAACTCTTCCTAAGGAGAGGTCAATCTCTGTGTGATAAATCCACATATTACACAAATGATCTGCTAGAAAGTATATCAAGTCTACAAAGCTTCAGTCTATTAATATGACAGATGACTTTCCTCATGTACCCAGATAGCTCACATCTATCTATCTGAATTGAAACATGGGCAAAGGAAGCTCCTATCTGCTTATCTATTACCATGGACCAACTGTGACAAAGTTGTTTATAGGTATACGTTTTCTACAACGAAGCCTAGCTTTCCAGTTCTCAAGTTCATCTTCTCTTGTCCACTTTTATATGTACAACACCACAAAATGCAAAGTACAACCCAATTTCTGTAGTGTTAACAAGAGCTCACAGTCTTAATGAGTATTTTCTTCCTTGCAGGAGGTGAAATCAGAGTGGGAGTATAGGCAAGTAAAAGCACACAAGGGAAATGTGAGTAGAAACACCAGGAGAAAACAGTGTCTGATTCAATATCAAACACAAAAATCCAAGTGTTGGGTAATTTGAACAGCAACAGCAAATCTGAACTTTCTGCATCTCCATTCTTGCAGATGTGTCAGAAGGTAATGAGATTGTTGTACAGGACAATAACCCAAGGAGGAATCCTGAAGTACTGGCTACAAATAGAGCCAGACTTTCAAGACTCATTGGCAAAGCATTTTATTCTTAATAACACAAGCAACCTGCTTCCAGACTTCAAAATCCAAGGTTTAGTCTCTTATCTTGAGAGGAAAAAAAAATAAAATTAAAATAAAATAAAATAAAATAAAATAAAACAAAATAAAATAAAACAAAATAAAACAAAATAAAATAAAATAAACCAAAACAAAATAAAATAAAATAAAATAAAATAAAAAAGAGCTAGTCTCTCAATATTTTCCTAGTACTAATCATTTATTGACCAGCAAAAGCCCCTGTCCTCAACAGAACTCAATGTTGCCAGTTTAATTTTGTCCCAAATGCTGATTGGGTCCAAGGTAGAATAATTAATACTTGAACGAGGATCAATCTTGCAGCCCTGGGTATTGCACAAGCTGTTTCCAAACAGTCGTAAAAAATCAGACAACAAAAGCTAAATGGAAGGATAGACTTCTAGTTCTCCAGGACTGCTGCACTGATGACAAATGAAGATTAAAAAAAGCAATCCTCTTTCTCATTACAATGCAACTGAAAGTGAGGTAATGCAACTGGCACATATATTAATAAGAAATAGGGCAAAGGGAATGCAGGATCCATTTATGGACTTATAGATAGCTAAAGAAATTGATAAATTAGTTAGTTTACAATAAAATTGAATCTCTAGCTTTAGTTAAATGTAACACAAGGGAAGAAATTTATCTGGGAGGAATTCAGTGGAAGCTCTTGAACACAGAGTAAAATGAACATCTAAGTCTACTAATTTAAAGTACATTAATAAAAATGTAAAAATCATGACTATTTTGTTACATATTTTAACCAAATCCTTTCACCTTCTGACAGCAAACTCACTGGATTTTTTTTTTCTCTGTATACAAATGAAACAGTGTTGCATTTGTATTCTTCTGTGCATTTAATTTCATTCTTTCTTTTTTTCCCTTTCTATATTAAGGCTGCCAAAGGTGTTATGAGTCAGTCTCTTTAAAGATAAATAAATAAATACATAAACCATCTGTATGAAACAAATACACAATATATAGAAAAATATTTCTTTATCTCTTACTAGTGCTGGCTAATTGTGGATGAAAAGCACCAAAACACCTTCAAATAAGACTTTGTGGATGCCCAGACTGGTATTATTTGGCATTCTGATGGAAACCTTGGAGGTATGTCTTAAACTATTTCCCAAAAAAGTGCAGCAGCATACCAGGCCAAATTCATATTCATAATAGGCTCACACCATGGATGAATATGTCCATTGGTTATCTTGCCAACTTCAAATGAGATGTGCTGATTCACACAGCTGAGGCTCTGAATGAGTAACTTGACAGGAAAAAAATCAATAAAATTCTCTTTAGAAATTATCATCCTGAACTAATGTAGAGTCATAACATAAAGTGCCTGGTAAAAGTGTCATTGTGAGTATCCATATCTTTTGTCCCTAGTAATTCTGAACTTTTTTTTTTTAATAGGAAATGAAGCTAATTGCATCTTTTACTAAATATTGGTCTAGAAAAATCACTGCTGGGCTTTGAAGGTCAATATGACTGTTTTCTTCCCTACACACCAGCTCCAGTAATGCAGGTCATGTAAGGCTAAACGGTGATGTCAGCGGTCTGGGCAGGCTGATTGTTTTCTGCCTTGAGTAATACCTGTGCATTTTGATTGCCCTCGGTGGATTTGCTCACACTTAACACTCATCCAGGATCTGGACTGCAGGAAACAATCTGCTGATGAGGTGTGAGCAGGGGTACAATCCAGCTCGCTCAATTTTACTGCCTTGGCAAATTGTGCTGCCTGGAGCAAATGGATTATTACAAAACCATCCTACTTAACTATATATATTAATACATAGACGAGCTAAACAGGGAAACAAATCTATTGAGTAAAAAGGGGTCATCTTTACACAAGACCTTACCATGACCCAGCCTTACTTAAAACACTAAAAGTGATAGATAAGGTATTATACACGGTTAATAAGATTTTCAGACAACTAGAAGAAACTGGAATGTCCTGATGATCTGATTTATAAAATTCACCATCTATAAAGTCCAATAAACGTGTGGACCTATAACTTGTACTTTTTTATCTATTCACTTTTACTATAAGCAGATATTTCAGGCTGAGCATGATGATTACATATTGCAATTCTCAGGTGGCTGAAGTACTGGAGCCTTTAGTGTCGTGTCTTTTAAAACTGCCAGGTTTGCTCTAATGAGCCTCTAATAAAAAGATAAAAAGATAAAAAAAGTCTATTCCTTAGTTGAATGATACGAGGCCCAGAAGATATGAGTTCAGTACCCTAGATTCCCATGCATACTGCCTAATAGGTGATAAGCTTTTTGCAGCTTTGGGTTCACTGGTAGGTAACAAAATAGATGTGTACAAATAAAAAAAAAAAAAACTTATCTATTCCTCTTCTTCTGATATAAAGGAGCATGAGTCTTTCACAAATGGAACATAAATGTACTGTAGATTTGTCCTTATACACACCTTACAGCTCTACTGCCATGCATTTTTCTAGCTGCAGACATTAATGGACACAAACACTTTCAGTCATTTTTGCCGTTGCCAGTAGCTGTGATTAAACTGGGGATGTAGCAAGCCTTTTTGTGATTGTTATAGATTGTTCATTCCAGGAAATCTGGCTTTTCTCTCAAGGATATTTCATGATTGCTGTGACTGAGCACAGGCTATTGCAGACATTGATGATTTTTAGTTATTCTTCCTACCACAGACCTTCACTTATTCCAGCTTCCCCTTTCAAAAGCAAAATGTTATCTGATCCATAAAAGATAAAAATCATAATTGTCCTAATAGAAATGCACCTTCCTCTTTTTGTTTAATGGAACAATTTTCAAAATCTTCGGAGTGAAAATAAAAACAAATTCAGGGCTTTTGTTTTTAACCCAGGTGCACATCCAATGAAACCAACAGATAAGTATGCAAATATTATGTCAGTATCTTCAAATCATCTCATCAAGTCAAACCACAGGAGACCACTAAACTGTCTGGTATGCCTCCTGTATCTCTGAGGCCAATGTCCAACAAGCTCTTACTCCTCAAGTGAGCCTAACCACATGGACCATCCAAAAGCTATAATGCTTACCACTAGACCATATTTTATCTTAAGTACCCCATGTTAACATGAAATGTTCTTCTTGATAAGAGGAGCATACAGTGCACTTTGAAAGCAGGTTACACCTCAGGAGGGTGGTGATTGAGACTACCAAGGCAACTCCCTCTGAACAGGTATATCCCTCACATGAGGAATAGTGTCATTTAAAGAAACTCCTGGCTTCCCCACAATGGAGAAATTGTGCCTCAGTAGTCCCATGTTCTCATCATAAATATACAGGTTTCCAACCATAGCTGGAAAGAAGAGCTCTTATGTAAGGATCTTCAGACAATACCGTAGTCTATACTGAATGTCAGAGACGCTGCAACATCAGAAACATCCACCTATACCCGTGTTATATTCAGACATGGGGGCAGATCAGACTCATACCATAGCACCATAGCACTCTTCATCCCAGGCATGTGCAAGTTCTGTGCTTCACCTGGAAAAAGCCCAGCACAAAGCACCTTGCTCAGGGAAGTGTCTTTTTGCTTTTGTATTTATAGAAGAACTACAACTGGAACAAAATGATTTGAAGGAAAAAAAAGAAAAAGTTCAATTTAAATAGTATATCAAAACTACTAGTTTGTTAAATTTTCTCTATCATTGGTTCATGCTCTATGAAACTAAATTGGCATAAAATTCCACTCTATTATCTAGACACAAGACAGATCTTTTGGTCTCCTAATGGTTGGTGGCATATCTCAGGTAACAGAAAGAAGTGTCACAGTAATCTTTGCCAACAGTGTATCTTAACTGTGCTGGTGTAATTAATTACAACTTACAGAAGCAATCTTGCCTTTGGCATCCTGATTTTTAAGCTTTTTTTATTCTTTTGTTTGAGCCTACTGTGTCTTTTCCTTTTTTTTTTGTTTGTTTGTTTTTGTTTTAAGAGTCAAGACCATAAATAAGACTTGGTACAACATAGGGAAGCAATGGGAAGCAGTATGGAAAAATTTTATTATTTTACTAATGATATATAATTAACTACCAAATGTGTAGTTATCCTGAATTACACATTCACAATAAAGTCGATGTCAAAGGTCAAGAATGTCAAATATTGTTGACATTCACAATGTCAACAATACTAGACACATACAAAATGTTAATGGACATCAAATTTGTAACACATTTTTATAGCTAATCCCCAAAGTGTGGGTCCCTTCCTTTTGCACTCCATATTGTCAATGTTCTTTTCAAAAAGACTCCTCGTTTTCTGGAAAATCTATTCATAATGCCCATGTTACTGCTCAGTCTGGGCAAGGTAGTTTTATAGTTCTGACTCGTATAGAGCTAATTTTCTTTGTAGAGGTTTGCATGATGCTGTGTTTTGTATTTTCGATTAAAATAATTCTGATATCACACCGATGTTTTAGTTGTTGCAGAGCAGTGCTGACCCAGAGCCAAGGACTTTTCAGCTCCTTACACTGCCCTGACAGCACGGGGTGCACCAGGAGCTGGGCGGGGACCCAGCCAGGATAGCTGGTCCAGACTGACAAAAAAAGTCTCACACCACAAGGGCTCTGCTTTCCTGGAAGTGGCTGATACCTGCCTGCTGATAGGAAGTAGCGAATGGATTCCTTGTTTTGCTTTGCTTGCACATGCAGCTTCTGGTTTACCTAGAAAACAGTCTTTATCTCAATCCGTGAGTTCTCGCACATTTACCTCTCTGATTCTCTTCCCCATCCCACCTGAGGAGAGTGAGTGAGTGGTTATGTGATGTTGAGCTGCCTGCTGGGTTTACACCACAACAGGTAGCCCTAAGCAAAGTTTTTCATTGTTACTTTCCTGTTATTGTTATCAGTTTGGGGGTAAATATCCTCTTAGAGGAAAGAGTTCATGATATTCTATTCACACGTAAGGTCTAATAAAATGTATTACCTATTAATAACAAGCTAGAGCAGTGAGAAACTAAAAACAAACTAAAAACACCTTCCCCCCATCCACCCTCTTCCACCTCCACCCCCCGAGTGGTGCAGGGGAACGGGGAATAGGGGCTGTGGTCAGTTCCTGACGCTTCGCTTCCACTTCTCCTTCACGGTCACTCTCTGCCCCTGCTCCACGTGCGGTCCCTCCCATGGGATGCCGTCCTTCCTGAAGTGAGCCTGCAGTAGCTTCCCACAGGCTGCAGCTCTTCAAGAACTGCTTCAACATGGCTCCGTACCATGGGGTCCATCCGTCAGGAGCAAACTGCTCCAGCACGGGTCCCCCACAGGCGGCAGCTCCCCCCAGGCCCTCTGCTCCTGTGTGGGCTCCTCTCCATGGGCTGCAGCTCCAGCCCAGGGCCTGCTCCTGCAGGGGCTCTCCATGGGCCACAGCCTCCTCCAGGCCACATCCACCTGCTCCACCAGGGGCTCCTCCACGGGCTGCAGCATGGAGATCTGCTCCATGTGGGACCCATGGGCTGCAGGGGGACAGCCTGCTCCACCAGGGGCCTCTCCATAGGCTGCAGGGGAACTTCTGCTCCAGCTCCTGGAGCACCTTCTGCCTTCCTGCACTGACCTTGGCAGGGCTGGTTCTCACTCTTGTTGTGCAGCACTGTTGTGTAGCAGGTTTATTTTGTTGTGCAGCAGGTTTATTTTTCCTTTCCTTCATTTTGCTTTCCCAGAGGTCCAACCAACGCTGTTCACTGGCTCAGCTCTGGCTAGCGGTGGGTCTCTTTTGGAGCCATCTGGAGCTGGCTCTGATCTGACATGGGGCAGCTGCTGGGCTCTGCTCACAGAGGCCACCCCTGCAGCGCCCCACTACCGATACCTTGCCTCATAAACACAATACAAAGTGTTAGAACTGAGCCCCTGAAAATATAAGCCAACTTAGCTTGATGCCAAACTTCTCTGGGGGACAAGAAAGGATGCTAGGCACAGGGGTCACCAGTAGTTGTTCCAAGTAACATCAGAAGTCAGTGTTAAAAACTAAGAGAACAGTGATGCAATAGTCCTTTCTTCCTTAATTCTCCTATTCAATTAATGCAATTGAGTACCAAGTGAAGATTTCTTTTCATTCCAGTTAACTATGTGTGTATAAAAGAACAATGGTTGCTTTGTTATCTTGCATAGTTTTTAGTATGCTTTCTTTATTTTTTCTGCTTACCTTTATGCTGTTTTCAGAATTCTAAATAAACATCAGGACAATGTAAAGTACTGTATGACTCCTAATCTTCACTTTCAGAAGATGATGGAGATTTCATGTCATGGCTGCTATAAAATGATGATTCATTGAAATTCAATCATATGTATGTTGTAACACTGATTTTTTTATAGCTTCCTGCAGGCTTCTGCCAGAAGATTTATAGCATGTGCTATACTATTTTCCAGTCCTTCAATATTTTAATGTTAAAAAGTTTCTGACCTTTAAAGAGCCAAATTTGAGGGGTTTATTAACACTTTGTCATTCCAGCTCATCATTGTTCCCATACTCATCACTCTTCCCCATCTGCAAGCACCTGAATGAGTGTGAAAATGGTAACCAAGTTCATTTTATTTCCAAATGTCCTTCACACACATATTTATAACTCTTTCAGAATGTTGGGGGATTTTCTCTGCACTATGGTGTTCCATTCTTCTCCCTTGTCTGCTCCACTCACTCATAGATCCTGAGGTATATTAGGTTTCCAGAGAAGTTCAGTAAATGCAGTCACTCACTTCTTCTGCAGAAAGCAAAACCAGCGTCTGTGAGAAATGATCTGAAATGTGTACACATATCTCATGGAACCTTGTTTTTAGCCTGTCCAGATTATGCACTACTTTCACATTCCAATTAATGTGATTTGCCAATAGGGCAGGTATAACTTGGTATAAATGTATGTTACAGCTCAGTGCTTGATGATTTAGGATGAAATTAAGAACTGTGTACATCTTGGAAAAAAAATAAAATAAAATAAAAAGCAGAAAATAAACCAGTATAACTTTCAAGCTAACAGTCCCTCACCTTTAGTAGCCCCTGGGCAAAAATGCTGAGTAACAGATGTAGACAACAACATATCATGTTCTCTCTGTCAAAAAGGTCTGTAATAAGGGCAACTTCCTATGGCTGAGTCATGGTGGTGAACCTCATTGAGCAATACGTTACATATTACCCATGAGTCACTGATTAAGGCCACTGCTATAGACACAAATAAATTAAATCTTTCCAATTTTAGTCACACTTGGGGCAAAGTAAAAACTTATATTGCATGAACTCTCTTTTTGTACTCTCCTACAAACCGGGAAGGGCTTGAGTGCAGCTTGAAGGAAATGATTGCAAGAAATAATAAAACCTCAATTGGTTCCTATTAGTTTGTGTATCAGTGAACTAAGTTGTACCAAGTACTCAGTTTTAATACAGTTTGTAGCAACAAACTTTGTTTTAAAAAGCAATGGAAACCTTTCCATGGCAGTTTATTGCCTACAGCCACTCAGAGTTCACATTTTCTAAAGAACTATTTATATAAAGAACTTCAAGCCTGTATTAAAAAAGCAAGGTGAATCTTCCTTTGACACACAAAACTTATCACTTCTCTGTATTATCTTCAAGCATTCTTCCATACAAGAGTTTTTGCTTCTCATACACCTGTATTCCAGTTTTGCCAAGTAGACGAATATTTGGAGATCCTTTTCTTCTTCTCTCCTCCCACAATAAAGTTGCATTAATGGTGTTTAAAATCCCTGGAAAGCCTGTAGATTTTAACCAAAATATTTTATTTAACTATTCAACCTTTATTCCTCTTAAATACTTGATTCATCTGAATATAGATTTCATCTAAAGGAACATTTAGATGAACATCTAGGTACCATTGTTTACGGACTAAATAGAGGTAGCAATGGGCTTTCTTACTGGAATAAAGGACATTTCTTTAACAGATGCACTACAGAAGTATATAGAGAAACTGATACCTGATTATAACTGGTAATTTATTCTTGGCACTTGTTTTAAAGGGAAATTTGAAATATCTATTATTCAAAATCAAAGATTTTGCATATCATTAAGGGAAGTTCTCCCCTAGAACACTGAATACAAATTCTGAGCATAGTCTTACTAAGAAGGTCCTGTTTCTTCAGTACTGGCGTTGATGTGTGTCTGGTTCTGGATTTTCATGATGACAGGTCCAGGCCTTCTGGGTCCGAGTCTTAATTAAGCATATACTTGCTCTGGACTTTTACTTATAAAACACAAAACTGTGGGGCCATTTTCCCTCCATGTGGAGGAAGTGCATGTAAAGATTTTTTCTTCTCTTAAGTATTCTTTCCTGGTGACATTTTGGTTCCTTAGCAGAGAGTTCATATTTGTCAAACACTAATATTTACTGCTTGAATCAGAGATATATCTAACTGCAAGCATAGTACCACAAAAATGAGATGCTGTCTGTGCAGTTTAAAGACCATCAAGAAATTTTTCCTCAAAGTGAAAAACTTTAATTCTGTCATGCTAATTAAAGTCTAGACTAAGCAATTAGACATAGCCTATATATTCTTCAACTTCATTTCTTTATTCATAACTTATGTTGTTTTGGAAACTGTATGAGTTGTGAAGGAGTTTATAACCTTTTATAGATTCATAGTATTAAGACCAAGAAGCTGTGTAAATAACCTAGTCTGATCTGTTGACCAGCAAGTGAGAAAGTAGCTTAGCAAGTGATTATTGTATCTCAAAATTTCAGGATGAGTTAGACCTTACCTTTCAGAAGAACATTGATACTGATCTGAAGACCTCAGGTAACAGTGAAATTATGGAATTGTTTGGTAAATGTCTTCAAATATTAATAAGCCTAAGTACTATGGCAGTTTTTTGTTGTTGTTTTGTTGTGTTTTTGTTTGTTTGTTTGTTTTGTTTTGTTTTGGGTTTGGGTTTTGGTTTTTGGTTTTTGGTTTGTTTGGGTTTTTTGCTTCTGTTCATGTTTAAATAGCAAGAGAATGATTCCTGCACATCTTGCATGCTAAGTAAAAAACATTTTTGTACTGCACACATACTACTTGTCAGGAAAAAAAAAAAAAGCGGAAAACAAAAGATTCTGAAAATATTAACAAAAGAGAAAACAAAACAGGGAACTTTCGCATCAAATTTTTGGCAAGTGACTACCAAGATATCAGACCCTCCCTCTCCCCCCCCCCCCCCAAAAAAAAAAAGCATAGACTTAGGAGACAGAGTGGACAATAGTGATGGACATGATTATCCTAAACTAGGCCAAATTTACCAGACAGAACAGCAGTTTAATGCCCAGCAAAGTCTCACTTACTGTAGATGTCTGTTCCGTCACTGGAAAATCATTGATTAGTGCAGGAAGAAAAAAGATAATTTTTGATTAACAGAAAGCCATCCTGGAAGTATGTAGTTGAAATGACAATCTTGGCAATGCTGCATATGTCATTGGTAACAGACAAACCTCTCTCTTTATTATTAGAAAGATCAGACTGTAGCTGACTGTTTCTCCTGTTCCTCATGTCTGGCAATATTTTTTAAAGTGTGGAATACTATTAGGACTCAAACCAGCTTTTATCATTACAAATTGTCAATGCCTTGCTTTGTGTACTCTTTACAGCTGCTTTCCTCAGGCTGTTTCACTTGATAAATAGACCCATCAATATCAAACATATACACATGAAAACGCATGTTACTCAGCAAGTTTCACTCTTATTTACAGCCTTTGCACAAGAGAAGGGTTACTGGCAATTTTTGGCCATTTCATTATTGGTTTTGTATTTTTTGTTTTCTATTTCTTTTATTAGTTAAGCATATGATACAGGTACCCTTTTCTAATTAAACTTCTCTGGTCTGTCTGATGATATTTGTTTTAGTTAATCTGCATTCTGAATGCTTTAGAACTGCTATTCTATAACACTGCTCATGCTAACTTACACTTGACTGTTTAAACTTCCATTTATTCAAAAAGAATTGATTATTTACACACTGAGATATAATAAAGATAGTTAGATTGAATGCTGTGTAAGCAGCTATACTGCAGTCAGTTATAAATTGGTAAGCACATGGATTTTTATTAATTTTTTAAATATTCAACAGGTTCCCATTGCCCAAAAAACCTCTAAAAGTTTTATGTAGTTCTGAATGTGTGCAGTGGGGATGAAGGGAAAGCTCCCATACTTCCTGCCAGGCCAGAGCTCCCCATCTCCAAGCACTGCTGTGTGAGTGGTTTTGCAGCAGCCTTGTGGGTACCTTATTGTGGCAGTAATTTTTTTGGTTTGCTCAACATTTTGGATGCACTAACTACAACATCCTGACAGAACTGGTCTGAGGTGGCTTAAGGTCACTAAGAAGTCATTCAACAGCAATAAAATGTATGCGCTATGGAGCAAGTCTGGTTGACACTGTGAGAAAACAAAGCTAAAGTTAGGAAAGTGCCTCCACTTTTGTCCACTTGTCCATAGCATCTCACCAGAAGGGCAATGAGGGAGGGTAGTGGGCCACATGAGATGGAGAGAGCCCAGCACTATACTACCACTGAAAAACTCCCTGTCAAACAGGCACCCTTGGTCCACAGGGCCTACATGATGCATCGCTCAAGTAGCATGACCTCAGAGACCCACAGTTTAGGATCCACCAGTGACTCCCTTTTAAACACTTGTGGCAAAAAAATATGTGACCTGCTAGAAGTACAGCCTTTACCCCAGTGTAAATATGTTGGTTTCTCTCTTGCTTTTCTTTTCCTTCTCATTCATTATCATTTCACATCACCTCACTGCATTAATTCTCAACAGCTTCTCTTCTTAATGTCATAAAAGCTTGTAAGGCAAAGTCTCAGATCATAAGTCATCTGTGTTGAATTGTTTCTGTCATCCATTAGCCTTTAAATAATTCATGCCTTTCTGTATTTAGCTAAATCCTTTCTCTATCACATACAGCATTGCTTTCGTCTGTTTCGTCTGTTTTGTCTGACTTGGAGTAATATAATGCAGAACATTTAAAATAATTTATATTGATTTTTTTCTTCAGCAATATATTCTTTCTGCTTCAACAGGCAGCAGCAGTTTTCCTTTTCCTATTAAAGCAGAACTTGCCATTGGCACTGTTATGAGAGACTGAGGAAAACGTGTTTTTTTAGTTGTTCTTGTTCTTTTTTAATTCTTGCTCTCAACAGTTACATTAAATCTCTGCAGATAGATGTCAGTTCAATGCCTACATGTTTCAAAATAAGTAGAGTAAAAGAGGAGAAAAAGACATATTTATCAGCTTCTTTTGCACAAGGCAAAGAGGGAGTTGCCTTTTTTCAGAAAGAACAGAGAATTGTCTAGAAGGTTGCCCTTTACTTATGTCAGAACTGATAACCTGATTAATATGGTGTTTCCCACCCTAAAGAGTCACACATAGCTGATTAATATACTCAGATGACAAGACATACGTTTAGTGGCCAGCACAGATCCAGGAGATTTCCGTGTAACTACTTGATTTCCCACCTGCTTCCTCCTCTGTGATCCTGTGCAAATCATGACACCCCTCATTCTTAAGGGGAGGGTTTAGGACAAATGTTGTCCTTGCCAGGCTGTGACAACAGCAGCCCCTAGGCTTGCCTTTAGAAATGGGAATTCACCAACCCCTGTGACGTGTCCTAACTCACCCACAGTACCTTACCTGCCTGTACACCGGGGCTCAACAACTTGATCTATACCAGGCAGAGTGGGAGCAACGCTTAAACTTCCCATTCGGGAAGTAGAGGAGAGGAGCATGTCTGAAACACTGCATTTTGGCAGTATTCCCAGTACAGCCCTGGGGCAGACACCTAATGGTAAAATGAAAGAGATCTAAACGCTGTCTTCTACCCTCGGGTATTTAAACTACCATTTGAGTATTTTTTCTTCAACACATAATTTTGCTAAATATTCTTTCTGCCTACTCTCTTTATCTAGTAAAAACTTTGTCAATGCATTCCAATTGATATCTAAATGAAAAAAAATAAAATAAAAATCTTCTTCTGCCTGAAAATGAGCCATTAAAAGGCAGTAAATTTGTGATATCTTTAGGCAAAATTCTCTTTGAGAGCTGGAATTTTTAAAGATGGCCTAAAAAGCAGAGATCTGTTTTCTATCATTTGATGCTTATTTATCATGTATAAAGGGTCTCCAATATATTTTTTTTCAAAGTAATTGACTGTTTTTATGCAATGCCTCCCTTTCAGATTAGAAATACTAGGTCCTCACTTTGTTCTCTAGGCTGCAGGAAACCCTGGCATCTTTGGAGAAAATCCAAAGAGAAGCTTTCGTTCTACTGTTTACTGCCTAACTGGCTCACACCGGGGCACACTGATGCATTAGCACTCCTTCATTATTTAGTGGTATCAATTATGATTCCTTTCAGACAGAATTTGGATAAGGTCCTAGACCTGCCACATGGGTGAAAGACATTCATTTTCTTTTAAAGATATAGAGGGAGTGCAGGACTCCCAGTTAAGCCTTGCTGGCTGCATGAAGCTTGGAGTTGAGCTTAGAAGCTGCATTGAAAAGTCACTGTTGTCAACTCCAATAAAATTCTGAAATGTTCAGAAAGGAGGTTATTTTTGTTTTGTGTCCTGTGTACAGTAATAAGCCTAACTAATGATTAACCACTCTTTTCTTGTGGTTAGTGGAAGTCTCTCACTCCCCTGCTGATTTCATAACATGTGCCCCTGGGTGAAAATCACCATACTGGCAAAAATCCTCATGCAACTCTCTTGAAAATATATTTCATAGACTGACTAGAAAAACATGGACTTGTTATACGATCACAGTGTGTTCTTAGTAAATAAGAATATTCAAATACACAATTTAGCATGAAATAGATCTAGAAGCCCTGGCAGACACTGCGTTTTTCTTACCATTATGATATCTTCTATTGGCAACACAGCAGTAGCAACTTCATAAACAAAGAGTGTGTAGCTTATGAAGACAAGTATCTCTGTACCAGCACTTCTTAACAGCACTGAACATCACTAAAATTGTGGGCTACCTGTTTTCTCCAGCACATTTGAATTTCCTGTACTCACAATGAATTAGAAGCGGATGAATAGGTAAGTTAACTGTTTGACAGTGAGGGAGATGAAATGATCCTCCCCCGGATGTCTACAGGAAACCTAGCACAGCTCTCAGCAGTGAGCTCACTAAGTGTAAGCTGTCCTGGAGGTCATCTGCTTCAGTTAGATAAGGTACTATTCCTTCCAGTGTGATAGATGTAATCATATAAAAGGTCTTACTACAAATTTAATCCTTTTGTTTGCTTTTTCAAACTATTAAAAATTGAAGTTGAGTTGTTTACAATATTGCAAAAACATGAAGGTTTCTTAAATAAATTTTCTTTGCCTGTAAGTGAAGAGTTAGGGCATGTGCCCACTAAGTTACCTCTTCAGCTGATCATGCACAAAAAAAGATCATTTGTGAGTGGATGACCAGATGCATGCCTAAAAGCAAAGGCTAGATTCAAAGGGCAGGATTTACCTCACATAACTTCTTGCTGTCTGAAAGTGCAGGAGCACCTCTTTCTACTAGCTATCTAGGGCCACAAAATGACAAGGGAAGATAAACTGGTAATTCCAGGGAAAAGTTTCCCTATCTATCTTAGAATACGCTGAAACAAACTCTGTAGGCATCTCTCTCTCACCACTGACTCTAGAGGGACCTGCAATTATGTTTCTACCCCATCTTTTCCCAGTGGGATGAATCATACCCAGCTTATCCAGATAATGTTACTGTCCTTAGGACACTCAATTTGGAGGGAAACAAATATTAAATATAAATACATAATAAAAATATTTGTTAAATGTGTATCAACACTTTCTGTGGGTTGTAACTTCAATATGTACTTTATTTGAAAGAATCAGTAAACTGGGGAGCCACATTTTTCATGAGCAACATCTAGGAATGCAATAATTTGCAAGGGTAAAATATTTCTCGAGATAATCTTTTGCTCCCAAGTTACCCCTTTGGGATGGGGAGAAGGATATAGAAGGGACAAAGCACAGAAGTAGGCAGAAAAGGGATGTCTGAAAGTGCCAGTCCCTGAAAGGTCTCAGAAGAAACCCTTGGTGCTGGGAGGCTGGACTTTCAGTCCAGGGCATGAGTGAGAGGTGCAATAGTGGGCCAAAATACTTCCAATTAGATTTGATTATTTCATTGTCTAGCGTATTTGGTCCTTGTGGCAGTATCGTGATCTGAATCTCCAGGAGTTTTCTAAGGTAGCTGCCTCCACAGAGCAGGTTGGCAGATCACACTGCTCTTCCTCTTTACAGTAGTAAGCTGCTCACTGTACACGACTGCCTACATGGGCCATTTAAAACAGAATATGCAAAGACAATCCTATTCCAAGAAGAGCAGACCCAAAACAATGAAGAGTTTAGAAGACTCAGGATTGGCTGTATCCTGAAGTATCCCAATAGATACATCATAAATGAAAAACTAAAAAAAAAAATTGTTCGAACGCACCCACTGTTTTCTGTTGTTTGTTGTTTTTGTTTTATGATAAGCAAGAGAAGCAGTGTACAACTGTTCCTAACACATCACAAGATGTTTGTTCTTCATGGTGAGATACAAATTTCTGTGTTTGTTATGAGGTTTCATGATTTGATTGTGAGGGGTATATGCTATGCATGATATGGTGAATCACAGGTTTCTGCTCAAACACTGCAGATTACAGAGACTGCAGCACACTTATCCCACTTCATGGTAAGGGTGATAGAGCACTGGAACAGGCTGCCCAGGGAGGTTGTGGAGTCTCCTTCTCTGTAGATATTCAAGGCCCATCTGGATGCCTACCTGGGCAACCTGCTGTAGGGAACCTGCTTTGGCAAGGGGGTTGGACCCAATGATCTCTTGAGGTCCCTTCCAACCCCTACAATTCTGTGATTCTGTGAGAAGCTCTAACTCTAATCCAAGTCCTCACTCAGAGTGCAGTGGTTTTGTATTTGCTACTCACAACCCTTAAGTTCCACAATCCATGTACCTAGGATGCTATTCGAAGGCCCAGGAGCCAAAAAGATATGGCTTTCACCACATCATGTATAGACAATGAAGTTTTTCATTGTTTCTAGAACTATCTCCTGTAATAAAAAGTGGTATAGTTCATGGGGAAAGACAACTGACAATACTGCCAGCAATATATACTTCGGTGGATCTCTTTTAGGAACACATACTCTTAAACTAATGCAACATAGAATATGAAAACACATCTGTACCATTGGATGGAATAGCAATTACCTTTATTCTGCCTTGACTATGGGTAGCATTACAATTATGGTAATTAACTGTAAAAACTCTGCCTAACTTCATATATATATTCCTAATAATTTAGGAATTATTTCTGTAGATTTTCAAAAGTGTTCAAATGAAATGAACCCTTGAACTGTTCATTTGCAATTAAAACATGTATTTTCCTTCCCTTCATTCAGCTCTTATAACTAGGATTTTATTATCTTAAATGTATTTTCTCTTGTTTTTTGGGGACAAAAACATCCATTTAGAAATGAATGTAGTATGCAGCAAAATGGTTTTGACAGGGCAACACAAACATTGAATTGTTTTCTTGGAATAAAGTTCTTCAGAATTTTAGCTCCCTCAAGGTCTTTTACTATAAGGATGCTTACACATTGGATAATTTTGATACTGTCAAGCAAAAACAGACATAGCTAGAAGTGCAATACTTACAGTTTCCTAAAAGGAAACCTTACAATTTCCGTTATTTGGCATTACATTAAATCAATGAATTTGAAAATGTACTAAACCAGTATCAGTCCAACCAGTCTGATTCCAAGCAGCTTTTAAACCATTTTACATTTAAAAAACAAACTCCAGGAGAGAACAACTGCATAAAACTACACTGCTCATAACTGTTCATTTCATTATCTATAAATTTTTCTCCTGGAATATTTGTAAATAGTGTGGAGTTTAAAAATATTTGTGGCAGTTCAGCAAACAGATTGAATACATCAAAATTCTAGGTTTCATTATCCATCATTCCAAATATAAGGGAAATAAAATAAAATAAAATAAAATAAAATAAAATAAAATAAAATAAAATAAAAAGTTGCTAGTAAACCCAAGCTATAACTAAGCTATAAGAAAAGACTGTCACTGAGTTTGAAAGCAATTATAGCTCCCTGGATGGTAGTGAAAGGCATGAGGGCTGCAAACCAAGCAGCTTCAACCACCTGTGAAATGCAGTAATCTCTCTGGAAGCTCAGTCTTGAATTTCTTATTACTACAGTAGAAATTTGTTTCCTCTGTTTCTCTCTGCTGAGGTACTGTCCAGTGTCTGTACAACAGAATCAGCCCAGAAACCAAGGGTGGAGGGGGTAGAGGTCACCCTGCCTCTGCCTCTCCCCCTCAGTACACTTTCCCATCACTTCCCAGCCTCTCTCAGCATTTATCATTACTGAGGTTTGGTTTTCAGTTTGGCTCTTATTTGAAGGAGATAAAACTATTTACAAGGCACTTTAGCTGCTGTCAGTTAGTGTATCTACTTTGCCTTCAAGCTGGTGAATTGATTCTTCTCTGTTTCATTTGCTCCACGTGTTCTTCCTATCCTTCTCCTGCCCCTAAGCATTCCAGAAACCCATGGCATGCCAACTTCCTACATCCTGATAGGGCTCATAGGCTGCCCAAGAAAGTCACTGGGATGCAAGAAAGCATCAGCACAATTAAGTTGTGGTTTTATCATCTTCTGCATAGGCTATGTTTCAGCACGTAGCCAAAAAAACACACTGCAGGAGTGATAAGAAGGGAGTGTATAAAAAATGGTACCAGCAGCTATTTTTATTGTAGATAACTATAAATAAAGGAAACCTTAGACTGACTTACCAAAACTTCTGTAAATTAAGTATTTACCAATCATGATACTATAAAAATCATCTAAGCCTTCAGTTCATTTGAAAGAGTTGCTTATAGACAACAACATTTATCATTGTTACACTCCATTTCTCAAATAATATTATTAATACCTGCTACAAAAGCCTATTTTCCCATAACTGCCTGTGGGAAGATGTGTTAGTTTATCGTTGATATGTTCTGCTTTAAAGAGTAGGTGCTTGGGGGATTGTAATTGAGGATGAGAACAATTAAGTGAGGGTCACTGGCTTCTTTCTATGTACAGGTGTCACCAGGCATTAGCTGTCACAACTGGCATTAGCTGTTGACTAGCTGTCAAAGTTGGCAGGGACTGTAAACTTTATTCTCAGGCTTTTACTGGTGGAGCACAGCAGCATTGCTCATCACTGCTGATGCATTATCAGGGTGCACCTGAAGCAGACCTGTTGCTCTGTTCGGCAACTAAATTGCCCAGACACTGCTGGAGAGCAGTAGATTACCTTTCCAGGATCTAAGGGGTGTATCTCTATGTCAGCAGAGGATACCCCCCAACCAGGTAAACACCATCCTGCTGCTTTCCATCAACAAAACAGAACTCTCTCCAAGAGAGAAAGGCTGCGCAGAAAGAAGCCAGTCAAGGCTGAATAAACAATGTTCTTACCATATCCACTGTCTATGATGCACTTTTGACTACAATCAATCATTTCATCTCATTGCTGGAGAGAACCACAAGCACATTTATCATATTTTTTCACTTGTACTGTTGTTATTTCCTCATCCAATGTTAGAGTCCATTATATTTAAGGAAAAGCTAGCCTGACACAAACTCTGGATGAAAGTGAGAAAGTCATTCATGAACACAAGAAACACTCAAAATTATGACTGATATAAACTACTGTCATTAATCAAAAGGTGTTTATATAAAATGTGTTACAAATCTAAATGGGGTATAGTGAAGCTTATAAGTCTGTAAAAGGTCCTAATAAAAAATAATAATAATAAATCAAATAAAAAAAACAACAACACATTATTTTGCAATAATAACATTTATAGTAATAAACAGAAAGACAGAAGGTAACTTCTAGGAAACTAAAAAAAAAAAAGTGAAACTTCTTTCTCATCAGTATGCAGTCCTGGGTCAGTAAGAGAGCAAAAGATTCCTGTCTGAGCTGTGCTAATTCACTGCAAACAGAACTTTAGCCTCAGCTAATATGTGCACACTTCAAACAGATAGGTCAGAAGCAAGGCCAGAAACACCAGATGGTTTCAGAGAGGAATTGTCCAAAGCTATAGAACAAACTCCCAGCAGGACACTTCCAAGACCACAACATCATGAAGAAGAAAACTCCTAGGTTTGTTCTGTTAAATTAAACAGGAAGGGGAAGAAGTTTTCTAGTGCCTTTTTCTCTAGTTCTCCTCTAAGTGAACTTACTCAGTAACTTTGGGAGGGAAGAGATAGGAAATATATCACAGATCAGATCTTCAACTGGAGAAATCAATATCTTTTTTTTTTTACCTAGGCGATTCTGCTGATTCATCCCAGGATGTCATCCTCTGAGTTTGAGCAAAGCTGATGAAAACCCTTGAGTCTTTCGACATTAGACTGACATGTCTGTCATACCCTTTCCTCACCTCCCCTTCCCTTCTGCTTTTCCTTATTTCTCTGAACAACTGAATTTCAGGTCTGAGATCCTAATTATGGCTTAAAACCAGATTCTGAAGCATTGCTCTGCCCTCAGCTTGCAGGCTTGAGCTCTGGGGATTGCACACAGCTGATGGAGGAAAAAGACCTGCTGATCTGCTTGCATTCAGATGCCACTGCAGTCTGTAGATCTCTCTCACCTCTAACTCATGATCCTGGAATGCCAAGTTTAGGAAGAAAGAAAAAAGATGTATAGAGGAAAGAATGTATAAAAAGTGTAAACTACTCTTGTTTCTTGCTCTTGACCATCTCCTTCAGCAGGTTCTGCTGTTTAAAACCAATTGCTAAAGATCACTGGGGCAGCTGTAATAATTTGTGATAACTAGCTTTTTGGTTTATACAGACAGTTAAGCTGAGGGTACCAATATGTCTGGGTCCTGAGCATTGACAGATCCCACTGAGAGGCTGTGGGAGAGAGAGCTTTATTACTTCCAAAATGTCACATTCAGAAAAAGTAACCTATAAAATATACACAAGGGAAGAGGAAGGGCTTTTCCAAACTTATCACTTTACTAAGGAGAGGTGTGACATGTTCTTCAACTAAGGCAGTAGAGGATATTACCAGGAACGCAGCTCTGGCTCTAAGACAGCCTGCAGTCCTGCTGGGACAATTGTATGTCCTGAATTAACTGTGCAAACGGATACATGCCCACATTGAAGACTACTCCTATCAACACGGACAAGTGTATAATTCTATCATATAGCACATTATTATTTGAGAAGATGATACAAACATGCTGTTGGAGATTTCATTTAGACACAAAACTCCTGTACAAATAACTTGAAACTTATCAATTGGAAAGAAAAATTGCATATTTTTAAACTCTAATATGCTGTATTTTTTCATTTGCATTGTTTTGTGTCATGAAATAAAGATAAAAGACATGTTATTCTAAGTTTTAAATCATATTTCAGATTTTCATTTTTTTTATTCATGATCAACTTGGTATTTATGGTTTCATTTTCGCAAAAAGGAAATACAATTTATTAAAAAAATCTAACAAAAAGAAAAGCTCTCCCATTTTCCTTTGGCAATTCATGATAGTCACTGTTTAAATATTATAGTAACTTCTGATTCCAATTTTCTGCTTGTAATGAGCACCTAGTTTCAAACTTCTGCTTTTTGAAACTTGCACATCTGTTTCAGTTCAGACATGACCTTTATCAGAATGTGGGTGAATACTGCAGTAAGAAATAGGATTGAGTAAATATAGTCTCTCCATCACATCAGAGTCCATTATGCTCATGGTGAAAAAGTAACCCAGTCTTCCTGAAGGAGCTGAATAGAATAGAATAGAATAGAATAGAATAGAATAGAATAGAATAGAATAGAATAGAATAGAATAGAATAGAATAGTTCATGTGGAAGGGACCTTCAAAAACCATTTAGCCCAGCTTCCTGACCTCTTCAGGGCTAACCATAAGTTAAGGCATATTATTGAAAGCATTGCCTAAACAACTCTTGAACATTGACAGTCATGGGGCATCAATTAACTGCATAGCAAGCCTGCTCCAGTGTTTGACCACCCTCACAATGAAAATTATTTTTTCCTTATATGTAGTCTGAACCTACTCTGCTGCAGCTCTGTGGCATTCAAACACATCCTGTCATCGGTTACCAGGGAGCAGGGACTGGCACCTCCCTCTGCACTTCTCCTCAGGAAACTGCAGAGAGCAATAATGCCACCTCTCACCCTCCTCTTCTCCGGATGAGACAAGCCAGGTATAGAATCATAGAAAAATTAAGGTTGGAAAAGACCTTCAACATCATCGGGTCCAACCATCACCCTACTACCAATGTCACCCACCAAATCATGTCCCTATGCACTAGGTCCAACACCTGACCACTCCTTCTAAGAAATGTCTCCTAATTTCCAGCCTTAAACTCCCCTGGTGCAACTTGAGGCTTTCATCCTTCAAGTGGGTGATCTTATAGAAGGAGATCAAATTGATAAAGCAGAATTTTTCCTTCATGAACCCGTGTTGACAATGTCTGATAATAGCTTTATTCTTTAAATGCTTTTAAATATCCCCTAGGGCAGTCTTCTCATTAACTTTTTCCAGGGACTGAAGTTAGACTAATACGACTAAGGTTGTGGTTCTAAAGATGGATTACAATTTTCTCTAGAAAAGAAGGATATTTGCAAAAGGTTTGTGCTCTTATGAAAAAATTATTAATTTGGGGATACTGTAAATCTAAATTACAACAATATACATATAGATTCCTTCAGTCTGCATACTGTTTTAGCAGTGGTATAACTCTGCATTTGGATATGAGTGTTTAGCACCTACTGAACAGTAGATAGGAACTAACAATTTTTGTATGTGCAGTGTACTGGGAAATCAGGAAGAAAGTGGATGATTTTACCATGTATCTTCAACATGACTTTTTAAATAATGTAGTTAATTTAATCTATGTTACATCCCAGTTATTATGGCTGTCATGTTTCTGTTGGCATAAAAGACACAGACAGCTATTTTATACAAAGGTTAAACGCAATTCCTTCCGTTAAAGTGATTGTTAATATTACAGATGACGACTCAGAAACCACCACAGTTGTTTGAAAGTATGCTAAGGATGCATTCCTGGTTTAGTACTGGATGTGGCAATGTATGGGGTTTACATGGCAAGGTTTTGGCAGCAGGGGGCTTCAGGGGTGGCCTCTGTGATCCAGCAGCTGACTCACGTCAGAAAAAGGCCAGTTTCAGCCAGCTCCAAAGGGACCTGCCACTGGCCAGAGCCAAGCCAATAAGCTTTGTTGTTTGCACCTTTGTCAGAGCAGATTTAAGAAAGGGGAAAAAAAAAATTCTGTGCAACAGCAGCTGGGAGAGTGAGGAGTGAGAGCCAGCCCTGCAGACACCAAGGCCTGTGAAGAAGGAGGGCAGGAGGTGCTCCAGGCACCGGAGCAATGAGTTTTTCGGTTTTGTTGTGGTCAACAGCTAAAATGCCAGAAACAAAAGAATATTGAAAAGACTAGAAGAGTAAAATACAGACATGTGCACTGAAAATTTTTAGTTTCTAACATACCTCTACCTTTCCCATAATTAATGTTTCACAGGTCTTCTTACACTGAAACAGCCTGAAGAAGCAACATGCACTTCAACAAAGGCATGTTCTTCACTGAAAGAAAGAACTGGGCAATGGTTAGAGAAAGTGACTTAGTAGATTAAATAAATAAATAAATAAATAAATAAGAACAATTATAAATTTAACGTGTTTAAACTGAACAGAATACCTTTCCAATCTGCAATCCACTTAGTCATATTTGCAAGTACTTTCATAAGCCTTAATATTCAGTTCACTGATTTTGTGCATTTTGAAGTATCCTTTTTTAACCATGGGTCCTCAGAGCTTATGAAGTGATTCAGTATGTGTAATCTATCTAGAGTCTATGAAATAATTGTCTTCGATGTTTTTTTATATAAGTTTTTGTTTGGACATGCAATCTTGAATCTGATGTCAGACATGTCTACACTCACTTTTTTCTGTATTTTTGTTCCTTTTCTCTGAGGATGTTAACCGTGCTTCTTTAATGGAAACTGTCTCAGTCATCTTCATTTTTAGGTTTAGACCTCATAAGAACCGCAAACTCATTTTCTGAAATATTTCTACAATGACAGCAACTGACATATTGTTTATACTACCTGCTCATTAAAATGTATAAGGACACATAAGCCTTACAAAGTTATTAGCTTATCTGGAGAGTTCAAATAAACATCTAAAAATATGGAGGGTTTTCTGAGCTGCCAGTTTCTTGCACCTAGAGGTAATAAATCCCAGACAACTGACCTTTCCCATCAGGCCTCTCCCATTTGCATTGGCTGCAGTGAACAAAAAAGAGAAAGTATCTTAAAATTTGCTCATTTCTAAGTGTTATATAAAATAATGTGGTTGAAAAACATTTTGAATCACAATATTGAATGAAATCAGTATAAGCCTACAAATAAGCAGTGACAACATATTTGTATAAGAGGCAGCTCAAGTGTTGCACAGAATGCTTATACCTGATCCCAAATTTTACTGGTACATAATCACAGATCATTGTAAAAAATATTTTCTCCCCATAATAGATACTTCAAGCCCTTATTCAAACAGTCACATAGTTCATGTCTTTTATACACTGCTTTGAAACAAGAAAAAGTGAATAATTCTACCATGCAGTGTTTGCTCCGTTTCATTTCTTTTCAAGTTGTCTGATAGCTCAGAAAACTAAGCTATTATTTGGGTGATTTGTTGCCATTGCAGTGAAATGTTTTAAAGGCAAGAGATTAAAAACTTTTTATAGTTACATTTTAAAATGGTAAGAAATGGTAATGGCTTTATTAAAATAGTGAATTTTGTCATGGCCGGTGTTTATGTATCATTTCCCTCCAAACAGTGAAATCCTTGTCCATTGGCCAATTTTTGAAGTAAATTTAAGTCTGTTTTATTTGCAGTTACAGACTGTCCAGAGAAGGTGAGATTCATGCAATTTAATTTTAGACATCGCAAAACTCAGCACCTAATTTCAGTTAAATCCACTCTAACTAGTTCCAAAAGACAGACACTTCCAAAGGGTGATTCATAGTATTCCAAAATAGCCAGCTTCTTAATTTTTGTATTTTTTCCATTTTGTTCAAAAACAACATATGTTGCGTTACTTATTGACATGCCAAAGAATTTTTTTAATTGGGACTCATGCCAATCTGTATTCTGGTGAAAAAAAATGTATGTTAAAAATGTAGAAAAACAACTTTTTTATTGATTAAATGAAGCCTTTCAGATACAGAATACATAAGAAGAAAAAAAAAAGGCACATTAAAATATCTTATTAAATAGAGATAGCATTACCTATACTGAACAAAAGGACAAACTGCTTCTCGTTATTATGAAGTTATTCAGAAATATTTAGGTGCTGAATGTGTTTACCTGTTTTTTTCAAAACAAGCTAGATGCTCACCGTATACTGAAACTTCTAGGTATCTTGTACTCAGCCTCTTGTGGTGGTTTTGCTCAGCTGGGCAGCTGAGCTCCACCACAACCACTCTCTCACTCCTCCTCCTCAAAGGCAAAGGGAGAGAAAATACGATGGAAAGGGCTCAAGGGTTGAGATTAGGAAGGACAGGGAGATCACTCAACAATTATCATGGGCAAAACAGACTCAGCATGGGGAGATTAATAAAATTTATTACCTATTACTAACAAGCTAGAGCAATGAGAAATAACAAAACAAAAAAACAAAACAAACAAACAAAAAAAAACACTAAAAACACCTTCCCCCCATTCACCCTCTTGTCTACGTCCTCCCCCCAGAAGTGAAGCAGAATGGGGAATAGGGGCTGTGGTCAGCTGCTCCACCAGGGGCCTCTCCACAGGCCACAGGGGAACTTCTGCTCTGTGCCTGGAGCACCTCCTACCCTCCTGCTGCACTGACCTTGGGGGCTGCAGGGCTGGCTCTCACTCCTCACTCTCCCAGCTGCTGTTGCACAGCAGTTTTTTTTCCCCTTTCTTAAATCTGCTCTCACGGAGGCACAAACAACATCGCTTATTGGTTTGGCTCTGGCCAGCAGCAGGTCCCTTTGGAGTAGTCTGGAGCTGACCCTTATCTAACATGGGGCAGCTTCTGGATTCATCTCATAGAGGCCACATTTACAGTTCCCCGCTACCAAAACCTTGCCACATAAACCCAATACACCTGTTCAATGCACTGAAAAAAAAAAAAAATCACAGCTGCCACTGCACTCTGGTCAGTAAAGTCTCCTGTGTCCATTAAATTCATACTATTAGTGCCTGCCTTGCTGGTCCCAGTTGTGACAGCCACACTGTGTGTAGGTGCAGCAGTACAGCAACCTTTCATCCACTTTGGGAAGCAGATAGGATGTGGGTGGTTGACACAGCTACTAATTTACAGACCAGTCTTAAGAGAATTGTATTTGGAAAAGTTCAGGTTCATTTTGCAGATTCAATTTGCATGATAACTACACAGTTTTAGTCACTGAACCATCTCCAAGTAACATTATTGGCATTTCAACCACCAGTTTGTGTGTGGTGACATAAAAACAAAAAGACTGGAGACTTGAGATCAGAAACTGGATGCCCACAGGAGGAAAAGGTGAAACAGATGTCTGGAATTTTTTTTAATCATCATAGCATTTTAGCTCATTTTTATAAACAGTGATGCACATCTTTAAGCTTAAATCTCTAAAATCAAATTTTATGTTTTCAAATTTCACAGCTGGTCTTCCTAGGTCCAATCATGCTATAAAACATTAAAGGGAAATGCTTTTTCTAACTCATATTATTAATGATAGCAACCAAAATGCAGTGCTCTTTTAAGACTTCAGATACATTGTCTGAATTTTAGCTGAGAAATACTGTTCTTGGTAACCTGATATAAACACAATTCTGATATACAAATTGCAGTATAGCTATTTGACTTCTTTTCTGTTCATAGGCTTCCTGATGTTGGTTACATCTCACAGGTTACAGTAATCCATTGATTGTGAGTGTTAAAGATATTAATAGATAAATATGAATGACGTTTTGCAACGCCAATAACCAGTAAGATTTCAGTCAAATGTCCTACATTGCAAATTTAATTCCAACTTTCTCAACAAGATAATGAAAATTTAAAACAAATATGGTTTAATAATACTGAGATGTCTTCAGGATAGTTACAGATATTCTTGTTTACAACTGGTAGAGGATTTAGGTAACTGTCCAAATTGCAATACAAAGATCTTGCAGCAGCCTGACTGCAGTGAATTTTCTTTTATTTTCAAAGTGTCCATACTGATTACCCTTTACTACAGAAAATGGGTGGTAGCACTATCCTCCTCCTGTAAATAAAAAAAAAAAAAAATGAACACTACACAGTTCTTGGGAATAACCATTATTGAGGGCTGTTACCAGAAGGAAAACTGAGTCTGTGTTTGTAAGTCCTTATCCAAAGCAACAGCCCTGAAAATGCCCAGTGGGAAAATAAATAAATAAATAAATAATAAAATAAAATAAAATAAAATAATAAAAAATCACCATCCTCAGCATTTCCCATTAACTTTAACTTGATTGATTAATGCATTGGTCATTTTGAGTCCCATCCTGTTATCCCTAATTTTTCTACTAAACTAGAAGAGGCTGTTGCTGACCTAATCCACAGTTCTGGATTCGTCCATGGGAGCTGAGTTAAAGAAACACTGTCTGATGTGGCACAAAGTAGAAGATTTAAGAGAAAAGATTGGAAAGAGACATGGGTAGAAGCATAATATTTTGTTTGCTTCTGTCTCTCAGTATTTCTGATTTAGTATGAATATGAACAACAAGGAGAAAAAGGATAGATTAGCGTACATATTTTAGAGGATAGAACAATAATAGGTGTTAAAATGGCAGGTAACCAAACTGAAGAGAGAGATTATGACAAGGACCTGTTGCCAAATAAAATAAACAAAATTGCTATGTTTCACATATTCCCATGTTCCACCTGAAAGCATCAAGATTTTAAGTCATCTGGAGAGGCTAAGAGGGGGCATATAAAGCAGCAGAGAAGTGCTTGTTAAAAGTCTAAGCTACTTACGGGTGGTTTTGATCCTCTGCCGTTTGTGGTTCCAGAGTGAAAGTTTGTTTGGCCTACATCCTTCTGTAGAACTGGTCAAATTCCTAAGAAAAGAGTATAGCAACCAGATTTAAAGGGGAAATGGCAACATTGCCATAGAGAGAGACAGGGAAAAGCAAATGAAATTGCTTTACCAGTCTGATAGACATAAATGTAAGACATAGCAAGGAAGGCTATTACAGTGCATTTTGCTCACTTTTATGGGCACCTTCCTGGGAGTTTAGGGGTAGAAAACAGACAAGACATATTCATTTCTATATTACACTGGAAAAGATAAAGAGATAAAGATTTTAAGTACTTCTTTTTCCTTTGGCTTAAGTAGTTGATGTGATGATATCACAGAAGAAAGAAAAGCTTTTCTTACAGAGAAAAGAGTCTCTTGATTGTTCTGGAAGGATGGTACTGTTAAAACTCAAAATATGACTAAAGCCTATGCTCAAACAATATTTGAGGAACAGAATTCTGTTTAAACTAGTCATGGATCTCATTTGACAAGTTTTTCAGGCAGCAGTGGATCAGGGCATGCTGACCGAGGAATAATCCTGCTCTGCTTTTATAAATCTCACAAACATTAGTATTTACAAAGTGTTCCAGAAATAACACAGATACCTGTTCAGAAAGTGAACCTTTGCTGTGGCTTGTCTTCCAGCTGTAGCTGATTTTATAAAACTGGCCTTTTTCTTTTTTTTTTTTTAATTGACAAAACTAAGTGTGCGTTTCAAATAGAAAAGCCCTTGAAAAAGAAAGCTTATACATAACTGTGTCACCTGTAAAAATTTAGGTCAGAAAATAGTATATAGTCTCTGTTTCCCAAATTCCTCTGGATACTTAGGGAGACACCTTGTGTACAAAACACCCTTTTTCATTATTCGTATCTGAACTGAAAGACTATTACCTCACATTACTTGCCAAAGGAGTTAATGTTTTGTATTTTTCCCTTCCTCCTTATGTTACTTGCACTAATGCTAACAACGAAGAAGCTATATTTTTTCAAGAGTTTAAGATAATTTATAATCAAAATATCCTTCTAATCAAGCTTCTTTTTAGCAAATTCCAGTGTGAACTGTATTTAAAACCTAACAGCAAACTTGTTTATGGAAGAAGTACCAGGAGGGAGAGGTTTTGGCTCAGAGTTTCAGTTTTCTTGGTACATAGAAGCTTGGCTAAAGTCGTGGAAAAGTAAAGGCAGTACAAAGACATTCTTGGACCTCTTTCAAAAGCAGTTGCTATTAGTCATCTGGTACTAGCAGTTGAGGAGACATAGGATACGTTTTTGGTCAGACAAATTGGAATTGTTCAATAATTAACAATCAGTCAGCAAATTCTAAGCCAGTTATTATGTTACTTACATTAAGGGGTTTTGTTTTGAATTATACACTCCTCATCACATCCTAAGGTGCCAAGCATGATGTGCTCCTATGTAGTCACCAAAATCCCAGTTCCTTTCCTTGTTGTCAGTGGTCTCATTTTGCGACACAGATGTGGAAAGTCAAAGTGTGGCCACATCCAGCCCTGAGACTTGACTGTGGAGGGCAGGAGCCTTGGTGAGAAAATGCAAAGGCCCAGACAGATGGTAACTTTATCTAGGGCTTCTTGCCAGACTACTTTCTTTGGTACACAAAGGCAGTCAGGCATGCCAGCAGGTCATGCAGCCTTTTTGTGTACTCAATACAGTAGTATGGTAACCTGGCCTTACTTTGGCAGTTGCAAAGCTGGCAGAAAAGCAAGTCTTCCTAATGCTCAGAGACTAAAAGGTTCGCATAAACCTTTATATATGTTAAAAAAAAAAAAAAAAAAAAAACTTGAATTTTGTGTTTGTGTCTTCTTTTAAATAACACCAATAAAAAAGATGACCTTTGATGCATTTACTCTATTCATTAGCAATGACAGAAGGCTATAAACTTGACTTAATTATTATTTGGTAAATAATTGAGGGGCAATGGGAAAAAGGTCCTTATCATTGTTAATTAAAAATTGACATATGGTTTTCTTACCACAGAGCTTTCATCTCAAAATCAAATTTAAATAATAGAAGTCATCTGAAGAAGGTTACACTTAATGTCAGTAATATTATATTTTTAGCAGATTACATATGGAACAACCTTCCAGATTGCTACTAACAGTGCTTATAATTATGATGATACCACCAAAAAGATATCTGTAAATGAAGAGAAAAATAAGCAGATGATTGATACAGAGAGATTAGAAGAATTCTGTGGTTAATGAGAAAAAGATATGCTTGATTTCTTGAAAGACTGAAGGGAAACAAGGACTTTGAGAACAGACAGGAGAAAAAAAAAAGTATGAATTGCATGATGTGGTTAATCAAAATAAAGTACAGATCACAGATGAGGATGCTTAAGGACTGAGAGAGCTATATAACTGAGGAAGAAGGGATTCTGGAAACATCAATTTTGCAAACATAAATCTTCAGCTGAAAAAATCAGAGAATCATAAAATTGTTTGAGTTGGAAGAGATCTTAGAGATCATCCAATTCCACCCCCCTGCATGGGCAGAGACACCTCCCACTAGACCAGGTTGCTCAAAGCCCCATCCAGCCTGGGCTTGAGCACTTCCAAGGATCCACAGCTTCTCTGAGCAGCCTGTTAGTGCCTCACCAACTTCTGAATAAAGAATTTCTTCCTAATATCTAATCTAAATCTCCCCTCTTTTAGTTTAAATCCATTAGTCCTTATCTTATCTCGCCACTCCCTGACAAACAGTCCCTCTCCTGCTTTCCTGCAGGCCCCCTTTGGGTACTGGTAGGCCACTATAAGTTCTCCCTGGAGCCTTCCCTCCTCCAGGCTGAACAACCCCAACTCCCTCATCTTGCCTTCATCTGCTCCAGCCCTCGGATCATCCTTGTGGCCCTCCCCTGGACCTGCACTAACAGGTCCATTCCCTTCTTGTGCTGGGGGCCCCAGGGCTGAACGCAGCACTCCAGGTGGGGTCTCACGAGAGCAAAGCTGAGGGGCAGAATCCCCTCCCTGCTGGCCACACTGCTTTTGATGCAGCCCAGGATACGGTTGGCTTTCTGGGCTGCAAGCGCACATTGCTGGCTCATGTTGAGCCTCTCATCAACCAACACCCTCAGGTCCTTCTCCTCAGGGCTGCTCTCAATCCCTTTGCTGCCCAGCCTGTATTCATATATATAGCATATATCGTATATAGTATATATTGTATAAATATATATGTTTTCAAATGTATGGAAACAATTGGGAAAAGATGCATTTAACTGAATGGTGTCAAGAAAGTTTTTTGTTATTAAGAAAATAAAAATATTTGTTATTAAGATAGTACTATAAATGAAAATATTTCAGCTACATATTAAAGTCTATATATTTTTTCCCAAGATTTGGCATAAGAGAACTGCATTAACTGTATTAATAGCAAGACATATCAAGCATGTTGAAAGTAGTGACAGGATACATCAAAAAGAAGAAGGAAGACAAAGTTTATGGATTTAAAGAGCCATTTAATAGCAGACAAAGATGGTATGGAAAGGAAAGCTTTTCCAGACAAATGAGGAAAAGCCTGCAATTAAATTGGGTAAATTATACAGCAATGTACAACAGTATCATGCTGACAGGGATTTGCCACAGTATGTTTGGATCTTTCAAAAGCATCTGCTTATTAGAATTTATAATAAGTTGTATGGAGAAAAGAATGGATTGATACAACAAGAAAAAAAAAAGTTTAGGAAAGGCCTAGCTTGCACTTCCTTGTTTCCCTGGTTTTTTTAAGTACACGATAACTTAAATGTACAGGAAATCCTACAGAAAAACAAAAATATAAAAATGATTTCCATATCTTTTATAGAGATTGAAAGTATGCTGTCAGATTTCCCTTGGTATTAATTACTTGGTGAAAACTTTCTGAGGTATAAGAACTGGTATTTAGGTTTAACAGTGCCTTGTGAAACTAAAAGGAACTGCACAAACGTCAAAGGAAAACGACATGGGCAGTCTGACAGTGCAGATGTAGGCAGCTTTAGACAGCTCAGGAGAAGAGAATTCCGATAAGGAAACAAAGAATATAAGGAGTATTCTAGAAAATTGAGTAAAGCTCCTGTTGACTTAAGGAGCTGCTACAGGCCACTCAATTATATCATACGCCTGAAATTAATGACTTGATGAAAGTGTATTTAAGAGAATCTGACAGGAGAAGCAGGAAGAACTTCGCACTATATGAACCCTGACCCGAACTGACTTTATGTTGGCGTGAAGTATACAGAAGAAAAGATGACATCAGTGAAGGATATCAGGAAATACAGTGACTAATGACAGGAAACTGTGAGAGTTGGACGTACTGGATCAAAACCAAAACTGTGTGAGGAATATACTCCTTGGGACAATGAACCATTAAACAGGAAGAGATACCCAGGCAGAAAGAGATGGGAAAAAATACATGAATTATCTTTTAAAAAACCTTATTGAATAAAATGGAAAATTACAAGTGACCTGACAAAGGAGGGAGGACAGAATTTAACAATGACTGCATAAAACAGGTAATTTGTGCAAGATATGTTAAGGCACAGACAGATGATAGGGAAAGTGTAAATCCAGAAAATAATATATGTGACCTGGCCTCATTAACTGCATTAACTTTTCAGTTGATGCATCTAACTGTCTGGAGATTAGTATAAATTACTACATTAGAAAGTTGGCAGTAACATCCCATCTGTATAAGACACAAAGGTGTAGGAAATAAGAGATAATAAAGCATACAAAATTTTGCAAACATTGCCATTAATGGAATATATGTGAGGAGACAGATGTGGCAATAGCAAATAAAGGCAGAAACCTTTATCACATTGAAAGTACAGAAAATATTAAACAGCTACAATCAGAAACAATAAGTGGAGAAAATAAGAGGGATGGAAAGCAAAACTCTGACAGTCATTTCTAGTATACTGAGATCTTATCATAAGGATGATACATCAGTAATGTGTAAATTCATAGTAAGCTCTACTGTCTTTTCGAAATTGAGATTGAGTTCTGCAATAAATTGCAAAATTTGTCCTCAACTCATAGTGTGCGTTAAACACAACAAAGTAGCAAATGGTATTTTAGTAGTAAAGGTACAATCCATCTTCTGTCTGCAATAAAGTGCAAAATGTGTCCTCAACTCATAATGTCTGTTAAGCACACCCAACTAGTAAATGATATCTTAGTAGTAAGGGTACAATCCGTCTTCTGTCTACCCAGTAAATGGCCACATTTACTAAAACATAGGTTTTTGCTGTTGAGTAGAAGAGAGCACTGGCACCTGCATGCACACACGCATATATAATAGATGTATTTCATTTTTAATAGGAGAAACAAAGTTTGTGTGTTTGTTACTTTATAAAAGAAACTTTTAAAATTTAAAAGACATTTGGCAACATTGATAGAAATTATATGAAATAGTTCAATGTTGCAAGCATTATCTCTAACTGTATGTGACATTCCTTTTCTCAAGGGATAAGGAAGTGAATGATATAAGCAAGCACTTAAATCTCTGCCTGTGATTTTCTTATGAGAAAAAAAAAAAGGCTGGGAGATGCTTCTGACAGAAAATGGGCTACTATTTAAGGCATGTGATGCTGTATGAATAAGAAATTATGACTGAGTACAGGTCCATGGGAAAGAGCTCAAACATTGGCTCAGGTTTTAAGAGTGCTAGAAACAGTTATTTGAGGAGACCTAATGAGCTGCAGACTTTTCAAGGAATTTGGGAGTAGACTAATCAGGAGTCCTCCAGAACACAACCCTGAAGGGCCCATGTTCTTATACAAGGATGCTGGTAATCTTTTAAACATATTAATCTGAGGGATACTCACATTAACAATTTTATTCACCCAAAGGTCCCAAATCCTTAACCTTTCTGTACTCACATACATTGGGAATCTGGGTCTATGTTTCATCTTTTAGGATGGGGACCGTTCTAGCTGGATAGGTCAGAATAAAGCCCACTTGATGAACTTAGTGTGGGAAGTCCTTGGATGTGACAGATAAAAGTGTGAGATGCTGACAAAATCTACAGAAAATGCTCCAGGAGAGGTCTGAATTTAAATACTGTTACCTGGGGGTGACTAAGGGGAAGTTATGTGAGAAACATCCAAACTTCACAAAAAAACAGAGGGGAGCACTGGGGACCTTCAGGTTAGCCAAGGCTTGCAAGGCCAACGGTGCCTGGGTAACCATATCAATAACACTATATAAAGCCAAGATTACCTAGTTAATGGTAGTGGAAATACTAATTTGAGGCATAAATGTCTCAAAACTGGGACATATGGAGAAAAAGTATTTAGGAGATGGCTGTTATGTAAGAAAAGATCAGGACAGAAAAATGGAGTTAGAAGAACAGGTAAAGTAAGGGACAAGAAAGGGATAAAAAGATGTGGACATCATGCAACCAGGGATGTCCAGGGACGCCAGTCAGGCAGCCCTGTGTTTGATCACCACAGCCAAAGCAGGAAAATAAACCCACTCTTTTGACCATCCACCAGGAGTCTAATGTGTCTGTGCAGTTAGGAGGTCAGGCTGAGCATAGAATCATAGAATGGCTTGTGTTGAAAAGGGACCTTAAAGATCATCTAGTTCTAACCCTCCTGCCATGGGCAGGGATGCCACCCACTAGATAAGGTTGCTGAAAGCCCCATCCAGGCTTGAACACTTCCAGGGATGGGGCATCCACAGCTTCTCTGGGCAGCCTGTTCCAGTGCCTCACCACCTTATGAGTGAAGAAATTCTGCCTAACCTCTAAGCTAAATCTCTCCTCTTTTAGTTTAAAGTCATTTCCCCTTGTCCTATCATTATCTGACCTAGCAAAAAGTTGCTCTTTCACTCTTTTTGGTAAGCCCCCTTTAAGGATTGAAAAGCTGCAATGAAGTCTCCCCAGAGCCTTCTCTGGATTGAACATCCCCATCTCTCAGCCTTTCTTCACAGGGGAGGTGCTCCAGCCCTCTGATCAACTTCACAGCCCTCCTCGGGATCCACTCTAACAGCTCCACATTCTTCTTGTGCTGGAAGCCCCAGACCTGGACACAGCACTCCAAGCGGGGCCTCACAAGGGCAGAGTAGAGGGGGACAATCACCACCCTCAACCTGCTAGCCACTCCTCTGTTGATGCAACCCAGGATGTAGTTGGCCTTCTGGACTGCAAGCACACACTGCTGGTTCATGTCGAGCTTTCCATCCACCAGAACCACCAAGTTCTTCTCTGCAGAGGTGCTCTCAATGAGTTCTGCTCCCAGTCTGTGCTCATGTCTGGGATTGCCTTAACTCAGGTGCAACACCTCGCACTTAGACTTGTTGAACCTCATTAGGTTCACATGGTCCCACTTTTCTAGCTTGCCAAGGCCCCTTTGGATGGCATCCCTTCCTTCTGTTGTATCGACTGCACCATTCAGCTTGGTGTCATCTGCAAACTTGCTGAGGGTGTACTCAATCCCACTGTCTATGTCATTGATAGAGATATTAGATAGTACCAGTCCCAAGACAGACCCCTGAGGGACACCACTCATCACCAGCCTCCACTTGGACATAGAGCTGTTGACCACCATCCTCTGGGTATAGCCTTCAAGCCAATTCCTTATCCACTGAATTTTCCACCCTCCAAATCCCTCCAGTTTGGAGATGGGGATGCCATGTGGGACCACGTCAAAGTCCTTACAGAAGTTCAGGTAGATGACATTGATTGGTCTTCCCTTGTCAAGCAGATTTTTTATTTTTTTTTCCCCAGGCAAACAGGCAGATACCACTATAAATGGCCCAAGGGCCCTGGCATCACCCTGTGGGTTTTCATCCCAGGCCTGTCAGTGTCAGCAACTTCCCCACACTTCCTAGAAATAAGCTTTCAGGCTGCTGGATGATACGTCTCACTGGTCCCAGTCCTGCTGCAAGTGAATGGATAATAAATATTGCTGGTTTGTCATCCTATGCTGGTAAAATAAGGCAAGAACATGCCAGTCCTGGTGAAGATGCTTATATTCTGCAATGATATTTACATCATTGCTTCCTCTGGGGCAGAGTTCTCAGAAGAAGAAGAAAAAGGACAAGTGCCTTAGCACAGTAGGACCTTTTGCTTATTTCATTTGCTCATTTTTTCTAGTGTCTTCTGAATTATAGATTCACCAGTAAAAGAGAAACGTGTTTTTAAATAAATTTAAATTCTTTGACTATCAATGACATTTAAAATGGATAAACTTCAGCAATCTTGCATCTTCCCCATTCTCCAACTAAGATCCCAAGAGACAAGGCTTTATTGCCTTTCAGAAAGTTCTAGAGCTCATCAATGTCAGCAGTCAGAAATATTCTTGTCTCCAAATGGAGTTTATCTTTTCTTGTACCTTTCAGTGTATTTGTCCTTCTTGTTATTCAAGCACATATCTAGTAGTCATGCAAAATTATAAACCAAAACTAAGATCATGATATACTAACAGCAGTTATTTCAACAGAGCTAATAGAGTATCTCCTATACAAGTCTTCTATCTTAAAAAAAAAAAAAAAACAAAAAAAAAAAAAAACACTTCATTCCCATTATCCTAAATAGTTCTGTCACTTCTCTGCATTCATAACCATCAGTTATTGGCAGACCACTGTCATAGATCTAGTGGCCATTAAGCCATTAATCACTTGGCCAAACTACCATATATACGTGTGGCTTCTCACCTTCTCTAGGAAGTCAGTCTCTATGGCTCTCATCATTATCATTTCTTTTCTCAGATCTCCCATCAAAAATTTTCATAGAAACAAGGTGCTCAGAAATAATTGCAGTGTTGCAGCAGAGCTGTTTTAAAGGGAGTGTTGCCATTCCATTCTTTCATACAGTGCCTTTTCTTATCACAAATAGACCCTCAGAACCTGTTATTTGTCTGTTGCAGGAAGCAGTGAATGACCTTAAGGAAGCAAACTTAAGATGTGAATATGCTTCAGTGCATTAGGGTGGAACATATTTGTCAATTATTTCATAGCAAAGAATTTAGAATATGTAGGACTGAATCGAGTAGCTTTCTCTATATATTCAGTTTTAAGTGGGGAAAAAAAAAATCATTATTTAAATTGTTAAATAGTGCCACAACTGTAGACACAAGTTGCTATCATATAAATTTATCACATATCCTTTTTCTTTCTCATTACCTACTGTCTGTGTATTTTATTCAGATTTCCAAGCACATTTAGAGACTGTGTTGAGCACATATGCAATATCTTTAAAAAGGTAAAGCTCTGTTTTTGCATATCCTGGTCAAAATATGCCCCTAGCTTAAGATCTCTTAGTTCTCAGGCTGACACGTAAATAATCAAAAATTTGAAGCTTGCGGAGTAATGTTATGGAGTTGCTCTAATCTTGGTGCAAGATGGGTGTCTACATGCCACATTTGTTTTATGAAATTTTAACCCTGCTTTTCCTGAATAAACATGTGCTTGAAGATTTAGGAGGTACTCAGATGTGGAGTCATAGCTTCTCTGTACTCTCTGTTGCATAGGGCTAGGTATTTAAAACAGTCTAATGTGACTGCTACACATTTTACATTCACACCTACTTACTAATGGCTAGTTCAGAGTTGCAGTGCCCCAGACGGGAATTCCTATTGATTCTGCATAGAAATAGTAATAAAACACAATGCAGACCAAAGCTAACAAGTGTCTCAGGTGATAAAGAGAAGCCAGTGAATGATCTAGTTAAGAGTTTCTTTTATGCTTCAAGCTCATGCATCTCTTTTGTCCCCCATATATCACCGGCAGTTGCTGACCACAGCTGCTGCAGGCCTCTTGGGGACTTTCGTAACTGGAACCCTTTAGTGGGAAAAGACATTAATGTGGTGTGGAGAAAAGATCTTGTCTACTCTCATAAATTTGGCAAGATACTTATGGATTTCACCAGCCTGAATGTAAATAGTCACTAATAAAATATTTGGCAAAATTTCTCTGGAGTGCTGTCACATTCCAGTAAGCATGAAATCACCAGAAAACCAAGAACAGAAAAAATAATGAACTTCAGCTTTTAACTTCAGTGTCTAAAGGTTTTGTTTGTTTGTTTGTTTTTCTAAGTGTAGAAAATTTATGCATTTGAAAGATTCTTGTAGAGGTTTTTTCCTGATATATCAGCACTGAAGATATCAGGCTCAATTCTATGGAAAAAAAAAATATATATATATATATATATTTATATATCTTTTTTTATATTTACATCCAGAATAGACATTTCCATTTAGAATATGTACCTCAACAAAACATAGCCTCTAAAAGTACTGTAGTTTAAGCTGGTCACTTCTGACATCCCTGCAGAGATATATGCACCTTCAGGGCAATGATTCATTTGATTCATTCCATCTACTGATAGGTGTCCGAGGCAGGCAAGACTGCAGCTTTCACCCTCGTAATTACTGGGAGATCCTAGGTGCCTGAATTTTCAGGAAGCTATCACTGAGCAAGATGAATCACCCTTTTATTTATAGGTGTCAAACGTTTAAGAGCTTTGCTAGTCTCTTCACAACAAGGACACTGATGAGCATGGCCATGTGTGTATACATATGCATATATATATATGCATCAGGAAGCACTAGTTTACCATTTTACACTGAAAGGATTAAGCCAAAGATAGTTTACAGTATTTTTTTAAAGACATTTAGGAAATGACTGCACAGCCAACACAAGCTCTTAGCTCTTTTCAAGTACCTTGCCCACTAAACTATTCAGCTATCATTTGCCTCCAATGGATGACTACTATTCAAATTGATGTGCTGAATTTTTAGATGTAGAAATATTCATACTATGGCTTTGAAAACAGTGGGTATATCCAGGGTCTATAAAAGATTTAGCTCATTCTGTGACTTCGTCTACCCAGAAACCAGCAGTATGGTGGTTAAAAACACTGAGAACTCATTAAGGGGGCTGACAATGGTGCTGCCAAAGTTTTGCTTCATTGCTAGTAGCTGTGCCACATTAAAGCTAGTCTAGACATCACTAACCAAGCTGTCTTTATGCAGTGAAGATACCTAGCCTAAGAGAAAGGGTGTTTAGAGAGCACACAAGAAAAAGGATTTGGCACTCCTAAATTGGAACAGACAAGAATTCATAGGATAGTCTTGTGCTGACCGTGGCAAGATCAAAGAATTACTGTGATGTGGATGTGCTGTTTTCTTATGCAGCACTTCTTAGCCTGCATAAAGTAGCAGTTTTTAAACACAGTAATTTCCACAACTTTCATATACCTCTGCAGACAGAGTTAATGTAGAGAGAAAGGAAGCTACCCAGAAGGGGGGAAAGTAAGAGTGTGTTAGCAGGGTTCTCCTCTGGAAAAAAAAAAAAAAAAAAAAAAAAAAAAAAAAAAAAAAAAAAAAGGAGAAATATTTCTATTGAATTATGTGTTTCATAATATGTGGTTTCAAAAGAGCTGACAAAGGTGGCATAACCTTTTCTACTTTTAGAAAGAAGAATGTATGTAAAACAAATGGTAAGCAACAAATTGAATGCTAAACTGGGAATAAAATGTTCCTGATCGAGTCACTTCCAATGTTCAAAAGTTTAGACAGAAATTATGAGGATAAGTGCAAGGATACCAAAAACACTTAAAATAATGGCTGATGTAATTTGAGTCACAGTATATTTGCTCTTTATCTGCAAAAGAACAGATGCTCTGACTATTTCCAAATTATGAAATTGTAGTTTCAAAAAACATTCTTCTCTCCAGTAAGCAGATTTAAAATTTAAATTAGTCTCTCTATGTTGTATTTAAATCAGTTACTTTTTTCTTGACATCTATAGAGTTTGCAGGAAGAACAGACTCCCGTGTTTTCTATTAAGGCACAGGTCTCAGAAAATAGTTTTATTCACAATGAGTTGCAAGTGACCATTTAAAATAAAATAGGTCCTTTACCATCATGCAGATAGGTGTGATATTTATCATAAAGCATAGAAACTGACAATATTAAAAGAAAACATGCACAGGTCTCTCTCTGACTGATTTACCAGAAATTAATACACTTAATATAACTGCTTCCCTGCAGGTGACACTGTGACTCACTATAAAATGCTCTTTTTTTGCCTACTTCAGAAACAAAGCACAACAAAAATACGGATTATTCCAAAGAAAATCTTCCCATGTCCAGAAGAAGGGAAAACTAACATCTTTCATTAAATTCCTTATTCTTCAAATTCTAAAACATTTCTTCAGCCAAGATGATGTCATTCTGAGAAACCTGAACTTCCAGATACATAAGTTATGAATGGAAAGCCACAAGAACTCAGCTACTTTTTTTCTTGTTTCATCCATTAGGACAGCATGATTGAAAGAGAGAGGGAGAGAAAGAGAAACAGTACTGTAGAATTTTGTGCCTTAATTGTTCATTTTGGTGTGAAACTCAACACTATGTACGCGTTTACGTAATGTGCATTTCACTTAGAGGGTTGGGAGGGGGAATGGGCATGAAAATTCCTGAAGGAATCAATGAAGAATAAAAGATTCCTACAGGAGAGTGTTACTTTACAAGACATAGCCATTGTAATAAGCAGATCTAAATAGGTGTAATGCTGCACAGATTATATTTTCAAATCTCTTCCTTGCATAAAATACACCAATTTAGATCTGGATTCCTAGATGCCTATACTTTCTGATTTATAGATCAGTGACTCAATTTCACACCCACCCTCTACTTGTTCTGCTGTGTCTACATGAACACAGCAATGACAGCCGCTTTACTTGGGATTGCATGAATAAAGGGAAATTGAAAAGTAGATCAATACTAATGCAATCACAGGGGAAAAAAAAATCTCATATCATAATATTGCAGAAGTTGAAGTAGAGTTGAAGGAGAACAGACAACAGAACTTGAGGAATACAACACAAACAACGTCATTACCAGTGAAATGAAGATGACCAGAGGAAATGTCTCAAACTGTCAGCCAGAAAGATGAGGAGAATACAGTGACAAATGAACTACTAGGCACGAGTGATTTCTAGAGAGAACAATGGGAATGGGAGGCATCAGATAACCCTTTGGCAAAGTAGATTGGAAAAAAAAAAAAAAAAGAAAGTGTGAATGGAGTAGTGTGATTAATCAAAGTGAAGTGCAGATCATAGAACAGGAAGTTCAAAGAAGATTTAGAAAATTACTTAATCGGAAAGCACCAGGAAAAGGACAGAATCCCCAGTCACTATCTAAAGAGCTTTACAAAGTAACATCCCCAGTTCAGAATACATATACTAGAAGCTGGGAAAGCATGCATTTAACTAGATAATATCAGGCAGATTAAAATAATTGGAAGGATGCAAAATGTACTACACGAGAACGAGCTCAGGTGGTTTGATGTTCCTAGTGAATGTATATGACACACAGATGTCATAAAATATTGCCTGTCCTTTTGGACTGCATGGAGCAAAAAGGCTTTCTTGGCAGCTCAGGCTATGCTACCTGTTGCAGAAACTTATATTTCTGGTAAATGAGTTCTTGTATCAGACAAACAGAGCCTGAGGAAAGAAGGCAGACCTGCCAACATTGCAGAACAGTCCTTTCCAGGAAAAGGGAAATACAAGTTTCAAGACCTCACCAGGGGGGATTCCTCCAAATGTTTTGAAGCACTCTTTAGAGGAAATTTATCTGAGACCAGAAACATAGGAATAGCATGATGAATCAGTCAGAGCAGGAGAAAGCTGGAGGAAAGGACATTTTTTGTACCTTATGACACCAGTCAAAGCTGAGCTCATAATTCATCTGTGTTACAGTCACCCATTATTGTTCTATTACTTCATTCCTCTATTCCTTCTTCTGCCTCAGCTTTCTCTTTTTCTGTGTATTCCAGCTCTTTCCCTTTCTGCTGTAAATAACCATGTGGTTCAGTTCTCCCTGGTACTGGTTTAATTAACACCTATAAATTCAGATATTTGGGTCAAATATTTTCCTGATATGATAATACTTTTTTTTATGAAGCTCTGAAAGTACTGCCAACAGAATGCAAATTCCCCAGGATCAAAAGATTTTGTTCAAAAGTAGATATCAAATACAAGTTTTCTAAATCTCATGTATTGTTTTAGCTTCATAATGTCTTCCAGTATTTCTCTTGCATGTGCCTGTCTACTTTGCTCCCCACACACCATCAAAAATATCTGGGATGTTCCTCTTATTTACAGCCAAGGTACACAATGTAGATATGTCCGAAAGTTTGTGGCTTTTGCTTTGAACTTGAAAATTTTTGCTAAACATTACTTCAAATTGCTATGCTAGAATCAAATTGAATAGAATTGTGGTATCATCTTTAAAAGGCAACGTCAGAAGATTAATTGTAATGCTGAAAATACAAGAAAAAAAAAAAACTATGCAATTATTCATGTTGTCTTGAGGAAATCATTAATCTTTCGTTTGCAGCCAAGCAAACTGGAGATGATGGGTGGGCTCTGTATAGGACAAGCGTTATGAGGATGTATGTGTTACGATATTTTTTTTATTACCGCTTCCAATTCACACAAGGAATTTGGCAACAAGTGATAGGCTACGTTGATGCTCAATTCCAATATAAAAAGTTCTGGCTCACTGACTATCTGAGAAATTGTTCTTTTTCATATAATCTAGTGGCAGGAGAGGAAACAAACAGATGTAACTGTTCAACCAACTCTAGTTAATAGGAATTCATTCAGGCAATCAGGTGGTCTTCAATTAGATGAATGTACACAGCGCCTGAACTGATAATATTCTAAGCATGTGCTCCCCTCTACTTGTGAACAGATGCAAATAAATTTAAGTCTTCAAAATACAGCTGCTATTTTTCTGAGTAGCAAGGGATTAGCAAAATGCAAGGAAAGCATCATGGAAAAAGCCTGAAGTGCTTTATTGTTAATACTGATTAGCAGGAGTTATAACTCAAATATCTCCACATCTCTTTTGTTCCAGAGTCGAGTATCCCTGAAGTACAGCTGCTTTGCTGCTTTTGCCTGGATTCTGAAAACTTCATCCCTACCTGCTGGACATTGCAATGGAGTCACTGACTCCCATAGATGTTCACACACCAGAGGAAGTTTGTGCATAAGCTTAGAAAATGTATTAAATTAGAAGAGCCCCATGTCTCCTCTTTGCTCAAAATTGCTCAGTATCAGAGAAGGTTTTGTAGACCTCTCAGCAAAGAGCTTCTTCTAGGCACCCGTAGCTTTCTTCTACAGGTCCCCATGAATTAGAAAACAAGGACACTAATTCACATTTGAAGGGAGTTAGACATCTACCTTTTACATTCTTCCCAAAAATGCTACAAACTCTTCATACATATCTCTGCACAGACCTGTTTTATGTGAAGGTAGCATCTGATACAGTTGGCTTCCAACTGCCACTGGTGTTTTTCCAGCTGTGCTTGTGGTGCATACAAAAGAGGAGACACTCCAGATCATTCCTCTGAGCACATGGATTTCCATGCACAAAGTCCTCCAAGGCCCATGTGTACAAGTCTCCACAAGGAAGCCTCTGTCAATGAAGGTTTAGCCTAAGACATAATTCCCAAGACCCCAGAGCCTGTCAGTTTCGACCTTTGCCTGGGGAACAACCAAGCAGAGCTCTGGCCCTACTGCTCTGCTTTCAGGGAGCAATGGAACAAACTGGGGCAATTCTGGCACCTCAAGACCAAGGGATAACACAGGTCTCTGCCTTGTTTTCTTTTCTGTTTTTGTAGAATGATACCACCTTCTTCTTCACCTCCTTTTAGCTATCCTTACACTCCCTACCATCTGCAACTGCCAACTAGCAGCATAATAAGGAAGTCTCCATTAAATAAAGAGCAACAACCGGACCCATTATGGCAGGAAAGCAAGGAGAAATGCTTACCCAGGACTAGGTCTTCAGAGACTGAAGCATCAGCTACAGCATCTTCCCAGTTGAGGCAAGGAAGGCTTTTTTCCTGTTAACAGGATGCTCCTGGGCTAGAATATGAGCCAAAACTTCCCAAAACTGACAGGTCTGCAAAAAGAGGAACAAGGAGTTATCAGTGCAACCACACAAACGGATCTCACTATGTCCAAAACAGGGTAATTCGTATGATGCTTTAGTTTATTGTCCTCTGTGGCCTCTTCAGATTTAAGATTTGCTAATGGGAACATTTGTCATTTTTAAGATGAGGATGGCAACACTTATTGAAACATGCAAAATTAGCAAGTGGATTTCATAAACTTTTATCTTAAAAGATATGCTGCTCTTTGTGCTCTGAAGGCATCCATCTGATCTTCAAGACTTCTGGGAGTATTGAAGACAGAGACTTTCATCCAAACCTGAATGTACTGTACATTTCAAAACTTCTACAGATTTACACCAGCACTATTGAAAGCCAAATTTGGCTTTCCATTTTTTATTACTTATTGAGTTTATAGATGGCCTGGCTAATGTGATCCATGTTTTATGACCCAAAATATTGCTGTACATTTCCAAATATTCAGAATGTTTTGCATTCAGCTCTGCGCTGCACAAATTGCAAGAATATTCACCCAGACCACAAAAATGGGTCTGAATTCTCTGCCAAAGGAAAGAAAAGAAATACATTATTTTCACTTCTTTCTGATACTGTACTTTCCCACTGTCACCAGTATTCCAAGCCTGAAAGATAGCTGCAGCTATGTGATTGAGTTCCTCCATGAAATACCTTTTTGTATGATTTAGCTCAAAAATAAATAAATAAATACCTGTTAAAACAGCAGTGTTCATGGATCAGGGAAAATTATCTAATCAAAAATCTTTCTCGCACTGTTTTATTCAGGCTTATCCCTACAAGGCCAGCGTAACTCCATGGCAGTCTTCTGCTTGCTGTGGATGTTCTGTCAATTTATTGCACTGATAAGACAGGGAACAAAACACAGAGGTCCCCAGCAACTTCCAGATGTGATACATACATTACCTTTAAACAGACTCCATCAGCTGCCTGGCAGTATTTTTATGAAATTCTCCTCTAAGAGATGTTTGAAAGAGCATCTCTGATCTCTCATTCTCTGGTATCTCTTTTAGGGCTACTAAGATGACTGGAGCATCCTTCGTATGAGGACAGGCTGAGAGAACTGGGCCTGTTTAGCGTGAAAAAGAGAAGACTGAGGGGAGACCTCATTAATATGTATAAATATCTGAGGGAAGGGTATCGAGAGGATGGAGCCAGACTCTTTTCAGCTGTGCCCAGTGACAGGACAAGAGGAAATGGACACAAACTGAAGAACAGGAAGTTCCATCTGAATATGAGAGGGCACTTCTTTACTGTGAGGGTGACAGAGCACTGGAACAGGTTGCCCAGAGAGGTTCTGATACTTTTATGAGTAGCAATGAAGAAAAATACATTTTTATTAAGACTCTCTGATAGTGATTTGATGTCTTCATTCTGCTGAGGGCTCACCTAGATCTGCCCACTAGAACATCTTTAAGAAGAATGTATTACAAAACAGATCAGTCATAAAGACTTATTTGGTCTGGCCACTCTTTAATGTTGCATCTCTCTTTTAAAAAGCAATTGTAAAACATGTAAATACAAGTCTTTACAATATTAATTTCATTCTGCTTGGCCAGTATGTGCTTTCAGATGTCAATGAAATGTGATTGATACAGACCAATATAGATGTTTTAGCACACGTGAAAATCGCTGTATTCCCATTATACTGGGTCTTTCTCTGCTGTTTTATGTTAGTGGCTATTCCTGCTTCACTGACAATTTGCTACACAGAGAAGGGCCATCTGCAAATTTTGCTTCAAAGGCACAGTACTGGGCAGCTAGAAACTATCAGGGTCTCTTAAGCTTCTGATGACTTATTAGTTTTTGCTAAAGGCTTTGCAAGATCCTTGCTAGATCCTTGCTAGCAAGTATTAGGTAAAATAAATCTTGTTTGGTGGATGAAGTCTTTGCTGTTCTTTTTGTTCTTACAAAGCAGTAAACAAGCAGAACAACACTCTATAAATAATACCATTTAAAAATTCTGGCAGTTTTTCAAATTTCAAAAAACAATATTTCTTCTGAATGCTATAAAGGAGAATAAATTGAATTTTCATTCTGCTGAGTAGTATATATTACATGTAAACGTTGTAAGTCTAGCAGGGCAAAACACAACTAGTAATAAACTGAGAGGCTAGATTCTTATAACAGTCTAATACAAAGAATTCTCCCTTACCTTGTTTTATGCTGTTTTCTATGAAGCAGAAAGAAAATATATTTTCATATGCTTATATTCATCACCCTTTCCCATAGTCACACCTTTGAAAAATCCATCCGTATTTCAGAAAAGTTATTGAAAAAATGAGTGCTTGGAAATAGGAAAAATAAAAAGAGATTTATGTTAACAAGCAATAAGTTGCATCCAGGTCTGTGCACCTCATTTATGCAATTCTTCAGGAGGAAGTCCACAGGTAGACTAACCATATCATTAAAATGTCACAACCCTTAGACAGTAGCTTCCTGAGGGGCAGGGGGGCTGGGGCGCGGGGGAGAGAATGCTATGTTGCTAACTTATCAAAAGGCTTATGGTGGTTTTTTATCACTTTCTATTTTCCTGTCCTACAAACAGTCTCAAGAGCGATCCCTGATGTGAAGCTGAGGGACTACAGGTGAGCTGAACAGTTTTTGCATACAACCTTTAATATCATCTTCAACATGTATTACTTCACAGATGCATTTTGTCCTGCATTCCTGTAGCTAATGCTGCATGCATGACAAGGCCTTGCATAAGCCTGTGGTCTCAAAGTTTATGAACGACTCCTTGCAGCTCATCCATGGAAATCAGCACAGATTAAGATGTTTGAGACACTCACTGTATTTAGTGCCCAAGAGACCCCTCATACATGCCAGGAATCTCACTTTCTCACTTGTTTGCAATATGCCAAACCCACTCTTAAGAGTTTTACAAAGTGAAACATCCACTCCTATGGCATTCCATATTCCTTGTTCTCTAGAAAATAAAAGTCCTTAAAAGCAACTGCATGAATGTAGCATGTCAACTTCCTTCTCTTCTAGACCTAAAGTAACTCTTCCTGATCTTCTGTATAGTGAATACATACCGCTTTAGGAGCCCTTGCTTTGTATTTTAATTTGCTATAACTTTTAGAATAACCATCTAAGCGAACATGCAACAGATACATTGCCTTCTAAGCACAGAAGTTTTAGACGCTTTTTATATTGAATCCATGTTTTCTTCCCTTCTCCATTTTCTACCAAATTAAAGATCAGGTAATTTTTCAGTGGCTTATCCACTTCAGCTCTACTTCTAGGTAAACCAGAATTCTGACAAGGCAACTATATCAATAGATTTAGTCCATCATTGGAAATCAAAATTTTTCTTTCACTGTGATACAGCAGCAAGAAAGAAGCTGAAAGTTCAGCCCAGATTGTTTTCTTTTGCAAGTAAGAGAGACTTTTGGATGAAAGTTGATCAATCCAAAATGTCAGCCTTCAGAAGGAGGTGAAGCTTCTGGTTGATTATATATTTTATGCTATATATGCTATGGGTTCTTGCTTGGCATATTTCTGTTAAAGAAAATTTCAGTGGAAGTCTAGAAGAATTTACCTAGGCTTAGAAGTACAGCAAATTGCTCCAGGGATTTACTTTAAATATATTAGTTTTCTCTGTACAAGAAGATTATTTTCCTCTTTTATTAATTAATGTAACATTATGTCCTTTACCAAAGTGATATTTTTTTCCATGTACTGCCTTTCTTTTAAACCAATTTCATTATCTCCTGTGATAGCAGCCAATGTGTCTTGTAGTAAATGTTAAGTTGTTATGCCAGGAGGCATAACAAATATGACAAAATGAGTACTTGGTACTGGACAACTAAATTGTTTTATTTAAAAAATAATTTTACAATATAACACATCTTCTTTGCAAAATGACCGTTTTTCATTAAATTTGCCAATATTCTCCACCACAAGGTCCTTACCAGTTCTGTATTCAAAAGAAGCAGGAATAATCATAGGAGCTAAAACCACAGCTAAACCCTTCCTCCTCCTAGTGGATTGTACATACCAGCAGAGTAGCACAAGGCCCCCTTCATCTTGTCCTAGCCCTTCCTTTCTGCATCGCTTTTGTGCACTTCTACTTCTTCTGTGACCTGAACCTAACTCTCATAAAGGAGTGACAAGGGGCCACAGGTCCAGGTCTGAACAGTGGGACTTTGCCTCTGGGTGCTAGTTATTAGATTATTTTTGCTATAAAGGCAGACTGAAGCCTCTGGCACTCTTCTGAGAGAGCAGACAGATTGGATTTGAAACATAAAAGGAGACTGAATGTTCCCTGGGTGAATATATTAACCACAAGCCTGTTATTCAAGGCATGGGTGGAGGTACAAGGATAATCACAACTGCATAAAAGTGAGAACAGCTCAGGAGGCCAGGACTTGTGCTGAAGACTCAGGTACCTGTGAACTTCAGAGGAAAGCTTGGCAAGTCTCTTCCCAGGACAGCAAAGGACATGGATCTAACCTGGAGCTTCCTATCATGGCTATAGATGCAGATCTCTGGTGAACAATTAGGCTTTATGGGGTGTCACTCAATGACCTGCAGCAATGTCCCTACTGGTGCAAGCACTTAGTAAATAACAACACAGTTATTGTGTAATCACTAACAAGAAGAAGTGAGATAAACCTGGAGTGTGGAAGACTATTTAAATATTAGAGATGCCAAAGTCAGCAGGGCTTGACAACATGCCCCCAAGAGTACTTAGAGCAGTAGCCAGAGCAGTATCAAACCTAACAGCACTTATTTCTGAGAATGCTTATAAGACAGTGATATCCTAAAGGACTGGAAAAGGGCAAAGAGATAATCATTCCAAAAGAGGAAAAGGTGTAGCTAAGGAATTAGAGACTATTCAACCTAACTTTAGTACCCCAAGGAACCGTGGAATAAATTATCAAATAATCTATCAGTTCATTAGCACCAAGAGGGTAATGAGCACCATTTAACATGTATTTGTCAAAAACAAATTGTGCTCATGAAATATAATTTCCTTCTTTGACAAAATAATTGGATAAGTAGATGTGTGGGAAGCACAAATGTGACATATCTTGTCTTTGGTATGGTTTTTGACAGAAACCAATATTACATCCTCATAACCAAGCTAGAGAAATATATTCTACATAAAACTGCTGTGCAGAAGGTTGAAAAAAGAATAGTTCAAAGTCTGTTTTCTACTAGAAGGAGATTGAATGGTTTCTTACAAAGATATGTCCTAAGCTTTAAATTCTTCAATATTTTCGTGAAGGTGACAAATGATACAGAGAATATATTGTCAAAATTAACAGATGACATCAAATAGAAAGCCCTCTGAATAAAAGATTTAAAATTTAAAATGATCTTAACAACTCTGAGAAATGGCCTGAAAGAGAAAGTTTGATATATGATGTGTTACATATGAGGTACATCACATGAGAAGGGAAAAGACTGCATAAAAGCAAAATATCGAGTTAAAAGTTAACAACTACTTTAGGAAAAGATCAGAAGTATATGGTAAATCACAATGCTTCTTCATAAAAGGGAAATCTTCTAACACATACCAAAAGTACTTTTATAACAATCATTTTAATATATCTTGGACTTTAAGTCTAATATGAGCAAGGTCTCTTTTTGAACTCTACACATGAACAAAAACCTAGGCAACGTAGAAAACTCATAGGAAAGTAAAAACACTGTAAAATATTTCAGGCAAACCAGAAAAACTGAAATGATGCAGGTGGTTCATCAATGAACAAGAAAAGAGGTAGGCTATGGTTTCCATTTTCACACAGATAAAAGGTTAACAAGAAACTGACAGTGATAAATTATTTCTTATCAAATTGGAAAGGAAAAAAATTACTATAGTTTGGAAAACATTGATGTTTGAGAAGACTTCGCAGAAAAATTGAACAAAAAAGTACTATGTACTAGTACTACTTACTAGTTTGTAGAATCATAGAAATGTTCTTGACCAAAGATTTCAGAGCAAGGAGTATGGTTTACCTTGTCTCAGGGACTTGACTTACTGCTGTGTAACCAAGCTTCATTACAAAAATCCATGTAAGGTAAATCAGAAAGGAGATATTGGCTCTCCCCTAAATTGTCTATAGATCACACCACCATTAAATATCCAAAGAGCAGATTCCCTGCCCACCTTTGTACGGTTTTCTACAGATGCTGCTTTTTGGTCCTTCTCCCATCCATCCCTATCTCTCTGCCCTGCTGGGAGCAAGAGTTGGTCTCTAGGACTTTTATCCCTACTTTGCCATACCTCAGCACATAGAAAACCTAATGCCTTCCCTGCTTCTTTTCCCATTTCACACTTTCCTAATACCTATTCCTACCTTCTCAAGCTCCAACTAGTTCCAGCTCCAGTGCAAATAGTAAGAGAGAATAAGAACAATAAGAAGGAAAAGGGGACCAAAAAAAAATGCTTTCTAGTAAGAAAAGAAAGAAAGGAGAATAAACAACAAAATCATGTTGATAAAAACGCAGAATGCAAAACAGGTAATGAGATCATTTGGATTATGGGAGAGAATAAGAAATAAAACAGTGAATGGGCCAGATGGTGATGGCATACTTTCCTTCAGAACCTGCCACTGGATTCACCATTTCTAGGCAAGCCTCAACATCCCTCTCCTTTCTAGCTGAAGAAAAAAAAAAAAAAAAAAAAAAAAAAAAAAAAAAGGAAAGAAAAAAAAATCACCAACTTGGAGTAAAATATTTGTTTTCCTTCCTTCTTAAACCAGAGCAACAAACCATAGGCAAATCATAGGGTGGTTAGGGGTTGGAAGGGACCTCTGGAGGTAATCTAGTCCAACTGCCTTGCTGAAGAAGGGACACCTAGAGTGAACTAGTAGAGTGTCCTAGAACTGGACACTGTTCTCCAGGTGTGGCTTCACCAACGCTGAATAGAGTAGAAGGATCACCTCTCTTGACCTGCTGGTAATACTTTGCCTAATGAAGCCAAGAAAAGAATACCATTATCCTTCTTAATGGAAAAGGCACATACCAGGATCCCGGGTCCTTTTTTGCAGAGCTGCTTTCCAGCTGGGTGGCCTCCAGCATATACTAGTTCCTGGGGTTTTTCCCACCCAGGTGCAGGACATGGTACTTCTCCTTGTTGAACTTCATGAGATTCTTGTCAGGCCATCTCTCCAGCCTGTCAAGGTCCCTCTGGATGTCCATTCAGCCCTCAGGTGAGTTAGCTACTCTTCTCAGTTTCGTGTTGTCCGTGAATTTACTGAGGGTGCACTCCATCCCATCATCCAGATTGTTAATGAAGATGTTAAACGAGACTGGAAATAGTATTGACCCCTGGGATACTCCACTTGTTATGGGTCTCTAACTAGACTTTGCACCACTAACCACTACCCTCTAGGTTCAGCTGTTCAGCCAGTTTTTGATCCAAATCACTGTCTGCTCATCCACCCCATACTTCAAACAACTTGTCTGTGAGATCTTATGGGAGACAGTGTAAAAGGCTTTACTGAAGGATGAAGAATGACAGATTATTATTACTGAAGGATGAAGGATAACAGATTATTCTTCTCATCAGTTCTGATAGCTGAAAACACAAGGATTTGTTTTATATACTTTAAAGACTCTTTAAAAAGCACTCGTTCATTAAAAAGCAGTAAAATTAGGGAAACCGTTCATACACACCTCGCTACAGTTCTTTAATTGCTTGTTAACCAAACATTTTCCTGCCTTTTAGCACTTCTTCACAGTATTTACTTATACTACCTCTGTCTGAAGGCAGAGGAAGAATAACAGAGCTTTTTTTTTTATGCTTTTATTCCTAAGTACAGTTACATATTTTCCGGATACAATACCTCATACCATGAAAGAAGGTGGTTTATTATCTGATATTTAGAAAATGTAAGAGGAAATAAACAGTAAATAATAATACACAGTAAGGTACTCTGCCAACATGAATTGTTTGGGAAATTATTTTTTCATTTAGTCCACTTTTCTTTTTATATCATATATCTAGTCATTCTTGGGGGAGTACGGCCAACAGAATTTGTACATTTTCTCTGACTTCGTTTAACTGTCTTTGGGAAGCAGCAGAAATACAGTTTCTGTTCTATGCAGTATAGTATTCTACCATTGTCTGTAGCTTTATTACACCCTCTTTCCACCAGTGAAAATGTATGCCAATGTATTTTAAAGTTGACTTTATCTAGGTGACAACTTGTATACATTCTGGTCTTGAATATCACTCATTGGCAATGTGAAGACACTATTTACTATCTCACTTAAAATACAGCTCACACTTTGCCTCGAGTGAGAGCATGCCCAGGGCTAAGGGGATGAAAGGTCAGGAGAAAATAGGCTCTGATGGTCAAGAAACAAGAGGTGCTTATCTAACAAGCACATTTTCACACAGTTAGCTATTTCATTATTTTTTGTCCAGTCTTTTGTATAATCCTTCTGTGGTGCTCCACCTCTTCTTAGCAAGGGATTTAAGAGGGCTAAGGCACATTCAGATGATATTCAGGTTAACTCCATCTGAGGACTTTCCTGCTTCTGTAAATGCCAAGGTCTCTCTCTATATTTTTTTCTGTTATAATATCAGACAGTGTCTTGTCTAAATGGCAAAGAAGAAAGTTGCAAAAACCTTTGGAACCAAAACCCTTCCTCAGCTGACTTGCTGAATGCATTAAATGTTCTTCTGTATTGGAGCCTCTGGATGTCTCTGCAGTCCTCTATAACTTAAAAGGTTACATGAAATATACATACCAAAACACTGAAACAGCTGGAATATTCCAATACATTATAAGAAAAAATATCCAGGAGAGATTAAATTTCTAGAGCTTTAGCATTAGCACAGTCAACACAGAATTAATATAAAACTGTTCTGCTTTGTATCTTTCTGTCAGAAATATTGGCTAGAAATATATATGTATATATATAATATTCATATTTTCTTCTGTCTATCCCATAGAGGCATATTCTCTGTACAAACTATGTGACAGACAAGTACAAGGACAGTCACAGCTGGCTCTCTGTCAGCTCAGAAGCAACAGATAGTGTCTGGTCTAGATGAAGGCAAAGCTTATCTATCTTTGGGGCATTTCTGTACATATGGAGACTGCTGTCCTGGTCTCTACAGACTGGCAAGAAGATCCCCTTGGTGGTAAGATACATTTACTGGATGAATAAAATTTCACATAAAGTTTCTATGAAAATACTATTTGACGGAAGTGCTGCTGTAATGCTTTCTGTGCAACTTCTGATACTAAATAGAAGCTTCAAGATGTGTGTCTACACATTTTAAACTACAAGGCAATACATGAGGAACAATTGTTATCAAGGACAAGCCTTGTCTACGTTAGTAAAGGAAAGCTACTGATAATATGCTGTGTTACATCACAGTGTCTGTTGTCTTATACCAGGCCATCTCCTGCCAACTGGCAATTGGTTAACTTCTCAGGGAGGAAGGAGGATATTAAAGACAGTGAAATTTGAAATAATTTGTCAGGATGTTATCAGGATTATATACACATATGAACTCTGAAATCATACAATCCTTGATCATGCAGCTTGTTTTTGCTCTCAGGAAGCATAGCTCAGGACCATCTTCCAGTTCCCAGATGCTGGTGCTTCCTTATAACAGAATCGAGACTTTGCAAACAGCATAAAATTTGTCAGTATGCTAAAATAAATAAATAAATAAATAGATAGATAAAAACAGAACACAGAAAACTTCACCTATAACCATGATAACTGGTGATGCTTGTCAAAGAGATATACAAAAACGAAGGCATTTCCCAAAGCTTTATCAACCACTATATTGGATTACTGAAGCAAAGCCCTCTTCCATTTACGAAACAGACCTTTAGGAAAAAAAAAATGTATTGGCTGTAGTGCACTTCTACAAATAAGACTGCCCAGTTCCGTCTTTATAGACTTAACTCCTGCTTCTCTCCAATTGTTGGGCAAGGATGTTTGCATTTATTTAAAGGATCTTCACTAGACTTCTTTTTAAAATACTCTTTTGATCACAAGTCAGCCTCGGGTATAGATAGCAGTGAAGTACATGGAGTGCTACAAACCTTTCCGGTATCATTTCTTCCAGGAAATTAAAAGAAAAAATTCAAAGATCCCTTCATTTATCATTAGATTTATTCATCTTTATCTTCTACAGGAAAGATCCAAGTAAGCAATGAAATAAATCTGACATAAGTTTCCTGAAAGCTTGTGAAACAAGTATGAAATCAAATGATTAGCACTATCTCATTAGTTCCTTGTCTTGCATAAGAATTGCAGGTGACAGCTTTGGCTGGTGAATTTAAAATTGTGACCTTGTGAAAAGAAACAGCCATCTCAGACTTTGAGTTGTTTCTTATGTAAGGCTGCAAAAGTTATTTAGTAGAAAGTGTCTTTGACTTAGCAGCAATTTGTAAATACACCTTAGCTCCAGGTAAGCATACATCTACCAAGCAAAAAAAAAGCATACATCTACCAAGCAAAAAATTCAGATTCCTGAAATCTTCTGCTTTGAATTTGGAGCTATAAGACATTGAGAGCTGCAGGAGTACATTTATAGAGACAAGATCTGAGGAGCAACCCAACTCCATATATTTTGCTGACATCCTGTAATTTCACTAATACTTAAAACAGAAATTTGGTCCCTTAAAAGGAAAAAAAGTGGCTACAGAAACTCACCATCAAAATGTTTTCTATAATATTCAAGTTGTCATAGCAGTCAAGCTGCCTGTTACGAAACCAAAGTTCACAGAATGAAACATCAAAGATAGAGGATTCTGGGTAAATTCTGAACTTTTTCCTTGAAAATAGAGAAGTCCCTCATTTCTTTCTGCTAAGAATCCAAAAAAAACTGCATCTGTGCATTGGAATTACTAAAGAAAACCTTGCAGAGTCAGAAAGCAGGAACATTCAGATAAATTTTATTCAGCATCTGTAATGATGGAAATTCATCCCATTTGTAGCTTACCGTGATCTCAGCGACCTCACACCAATGTTTAGAGCAATGTTGTGTCCTGAAAGTGATAAAACACACTTTAGAAACAGCTTTTCAAGCATGGCCTGATACAACAGAGTCAAACATGATGCATATTAGCTATTATAAGAATATAATATGATATTATAACATCAGAAGGTGACACCTCCAACCTTTAAGTTCCAGGTGATATAAGAAGAAATTTGAATTGCATGTTCAAGCTTTGTTTGTTTTTGTGTGTGTGTTGTAGTTCTTTGTTTTTTATTTATTTATTTATTTTGGTTGGTTGGTTGTTTTTTTCCTAAATAGACTTAGCAGATGATAACTTTAACTTGTTTTTGTCAAAATCTTGACTTGCATAACTGATTTACAGTGCTAGGTAGATTTTAGGCCTTTTTAAAGATCTGATACTTTCTCATGTACTCTTTGTTAGTAAAAAATGTTTGTGTTTGTTATGGTTTTGGCTAGGACAGAGTTAAATTTCTTTGTAGAGGCTCACACAATGCTGTGTGTTGGATTTTTGATGAAAATAGCAGTGATAACACACCAATATTTTAGTTTTTGCAAAGCAGTGCTCACCCAGAACTAAGGACTTTCTGCTTCTCATGCTGCCCTGGCAGCAATGGGGCTGGGGGTGCTCGAGGACATAAGAAGGACAGCTGACTGAGATTAGTCAGGGATATTCCATGCCGTATGTCATAATGGTCAAAAATAAAAGCTGGGGTGAAGGAGTAAAGGGGAGATGTCTGGAGTGATGGTGTTTGTTTTCCCAATAAACCTTTACACGTGATAGGCCCTGCTTTCCTGGGAATGGCTGACACCAGCCTGCTGATGGGAAGCAGCAAACAAATTCCTTGCTTTGCTTTGCTTGCACACATAGCTTTTGCTTTACCTAGTAAACTGTCTTTATCTCAACCCATGAGTTCTTACACTTTTGCCTTTCTGACTCTCTTCTTCATCCCACGTTGGGGAAGAGTGAGCAAGTGGCTGTTGTGGTGCTGAGCTGCCTGCTGGGTTTAAACCACAACAGTGCTTAGTTAAATACTATTTCTATTGCTACAAGACCCAAGACTGCACTTTTCCAGCAACTTGCTGGATAAATTTTGCATCTGGAACATTATCTGTGGCTTTGATACAGCAATATTTCTCTGCTTCATTTGAGCATGTTATGCTCAGTTCAGCTTGAAGATTTAATGCATCATCCTCTGGCATCTGTATGCAAATACAGACTAGAAACACTTTCAGAAACATTCATATGAAAAAAGAAAAATAATATTATGCAGATGGTTTAAGAAAGAAGCATACACAGAGCTCCTGAACCTACAGCCTTAAGATATGATCCTGTGATTTCTTCCTCCCTGCTACCGCCAAGGCTCATAGGCAGCCTGGAAATCTACAGACCCAGCCATCCACCTCTGTCCTCCCTTTTCGTCAAGTTTCGAGATTTCCCTGACAGTACACTGTTTTACACAAGATGTTATTGACTTCTGTGAAGGGACAAGTGATTTTTAACACTTGGCTAAGAAAAGAAAAAAAAATTAAAAAAATTCTAGTCATGGCTCTTCAGTTGTGAACATGATCAGACTAATTTGTATTACAGTCTTACTCTTTTAAGCTTCATCTTTTCTCATACCTTACTGCTGTCATCTTAATCTCTGCTTGCACTGCATACAAAATTAGGTAAAGACATGGGCTTTTTTATTATTATTATTGTAACATTTTATTATAATACTTGATTTATAGTATTTACAGGATTTCTTGACCAGCTGTGAGGAACAACTTCAATATATGTGGGTGGCAGGTATGCATGTACTTACCTGTGACTTACCTCACTTTGAGCTTTGCAATCACTGACTCACACAGACAATAAAATAAAGTTATTCAGAAATGTTCTCTGTTGGCGTCACTGTGATCTTCTTGTTGGTAGTTTACCAGAAATCTGAGAACAGTAGCAATATTTTGTTACTGTTGTAATTGGAAGGGAACAACATGTAGGTTTTTGCTAGCTCAGTCACTCACATGAACACAAGCAGGTAGCGTTCCTGCTGTCATTGGAGATGGGGAGACTGGGGCAGGGGATAGCTAAAGCTAATGTTTTATGCTGTGGATACTGATTATCTGGGAAGAGGTCTCAAATCCCTAGATCTCTAGAGCCTCTGAGCAACCCCAAGTTCAGATGAAAGAAAGCTGAAGATGGACTCTAGCAGGGAGTGTAGCGATGGAACAAGGAATAATGGCTTTGAACAAATGGAGGGGAGATTTAGATTAGATGTGATGTGAGGAAGAAATTCTTCACTCAGAGCACAAAGCGCACATGGGAATTAGCGCTGAAGATGCACCTTGCTTCTGTTCTTTTCCATAAAGAATAAAATGAAATTACCTAAAAACCCGTGTTAAAAATAAACCCAGGGCACAGGATGGAAGGTGGAGGACAGTCCTTGTGGCCAAGGGGCAGAATTTCTCTCTGGCAAGCCAAATGGCCTGGGGGAGCCAGCCCCAGAAAAGGGGCCCTCAACCCCCTCAACCCTCCTCCTTCTTCCACATGAGGGCATTTTCCAGGCCACTCCCAACACAGCTACCTTTGGGCATGCATGGGCCACTCCATCACAGAGGCTTTCTGAGGTCACAGTGGCCACCACTGCCCCACCTTTGCTCTGGGCCCTATAAAACCAGTCCCCCTGCAGCTGGCCCACCACATGCTGGGCTTCTAGGCCCTCTGACAGCCAACTTGTGTGGCAGGAAGAAGAACAGAAGCAGTAAGGCGAGCGGCAGCCCTCCTCAGTGTGAGAGGACAGTGATGCAGCCCAAGGAAGCACCGAGAAGGAAGGCACCTAACAAGAAGGAGAAGTGTCATGGGCAGAGGGATAGCTCCTGTGGCACAACTGACACCAGTGCTCAGGGGACCTCTGGTGCCCAGCCCACAGACACTTATAAGCAGTACCGTTGGCACCGCAATGATGCAGGGAACAGGCCACCCCCTCAGCCATACAGCGACAGGGGGCCTGGGTCTTCCCATTGGCACAATGGTGGCGTGGGGCGAAGGCAGAAGCATCAGGCAGACAGCAGTGTGGAGCAGAGGCGTGCCCCTAATCTGGAACACAGTGCAGGACCCAGCCACGGCCGTAAAAGAGACGGCAGCATCAAACCCATGCATGGAAATCAACCGGACAGTGGCATGGGACCTAGGGGTGGAACTGGATGACCCCCTGGTTCAGCACCCTGGCCTGAAAACATTCCGGATAGAAGGCATCCCATTTGGGCAGTCCCAGGCAAGGACTGGTTTATTCTTCTGCCAAACACCGTGGAGCCCATGAAGCTGGATCCACCAGATGTGGAGGAACCAGTGGAAGTGGATCCACCTCCACCAGAACCGACCAGCAACTACCACTGTATGTCTTTGCTCTGTGTCATCAGAGCACACCAACAGCATCACAGGAGTGCCCAGCGAGCTTCCTACTCGTCGCTCAGGCTCCATCCCAAGCATTAGCTTGGAGCCACCAAACACCATTGACATCCCACAGGCTTACCTGCAAGATGTCCCAGCAATAAACAACTCTGTTCCTGATTCTCAGGGGTTGCATGAGTGCTTCTTTCCCATCACCCAGCCCTTGTGCGAGAGGTGGCATCCCTTCTGCACAGAGCCTCGAGGAAGAGCACAAGAGAGGACCCAGCTTTCTTCAGGCTGCTGCGCTGGGGTGACAGGAGGAGTCCCTGAGGGCCACCATGCACCTTTAACATTTGTGAAAGTAGACTGAGGGGTGAAAACAGTAGTGTGTAAGCGATTATAGGTGGCTAATTTCTTATATTTGGAGTGACTTTCTGTATCTGAGTAATTGGTAACAACCAACATGGAGAAGGCTGAGGTACTCAACAACTTCTTTGCCTCCGTCTGCACTGGTAGACGGGCTTCCCAAGTCTTTCATTTCCCTGAACCCATAGATGGAGGCTGGGGGAGCAAAGTCCTACCCACTGTAAGTGAAGAGCAGGTTCAACACCACCTGATGAATCTAAACAGTTACAGGTCTATGGGACCTGATGACGTGAATCCCAGGGTCCCAAGGGAACTGGCTGATGTAGCTGCCAAGCCTCTATCAGAGTTGAAAAGTCCTGACATTCAGGCGATGTCCCTGGTGAGTGAAAAAATGGAAACATCATGCACCATACTCTTCAATAATTATAACAAAGAATTGAATAAAGAGCACTACTCTTCAACAATTAAAAAAAAAAAAAAGAGACATTTCTTCTCAGAAAGAGTGATCAGGCATTGGAACAGGTTGCCCAGGCAAGTGGTCGTCACCGTCCCTGGGGGTGTTCAAGGGAAGGCTGGACCTGGTGCGTAGGGACATGGTTTAGTGGGTGACATTGGTAGTAGGGGGATGGTTAGACCAGATGATCTTGAAGGTCTTTTCCAACCTTAGTTTTTCTGTGATTCTATCTCTCTTGTCAGTGGAGCTGGAAGACTGCTCCCTGCAGCATTCGCATCTCCTTGCACAGTCCAAGCTAGTTCTGTCTGTGGACAGACAGCTGAATGAATGCAGTGTTCTGTAACCTGAAGACTGGCAATTTTGTCTCCATTACTATTAGGATAAAAAGTTTTTTCAGTATTTCAAAATTCTCTTCTTTCTCCCTCCCAGTAGCCTGTTGCCAGCATTTTTCTTCCATGGTCTTTCAGTGAAACCATGCCCTGGTCCTCATTTTTTTATGATCTCAACCTAAACAAAGGACCTTTTTCCTCTGGATTTTTATCCCTCAAGAAAAAGCATAAAATTTTCCTTTAGTTGATATTTTGTACCTGGCATCTGTTCCCCTTCCAGAGCGCAGCTGTGACTATAGAGCTACATATTGCCAAAATGCAGGAAAACCAGTGAGCTTCACTGCACTTCACTTCATCAAGGGTAAGTCTATGCAGCATTACATTGTGTCAGAGAGAGATACCAAAGCAAACTTGTAATAGATTAGGAAGAGTATTAGAAAAAACAGCATTGCCTGTATATTGCCTGCTGTATTATTTATAGCTGACACTGTCGTGCTGCTTTCAGGACTCAAGCCAGCAAGCATCTCAGAGCTACTATCTGCACATGCAACTGTGCTGAATTAAAATGCCCAGCTCAGCTGCATCAATGGAGTCTAAAACTAATCCCGTAGAGATCGTGACTTGAATGCCAGCCAATAATATGCAAAAATAAAGTTTCTACGCAGCCCCTTTTTTTCTACTGATTAATACTCCAGTCATGGAGCCCTTGGCACTCTCTACATTCTGTACTTCCCCAGTAGTTGTAGAATGGGTGGGCTGTCCAGCATACTGATTACTAGCTCATCAGATCTCTGCTAACAGATCCCAGGTCACTGCAGTGGCAGTTTGGAAGAACAATAGTATTCCAAGTTTCATCAGCAAAGGTATATCCCTCTCCATCATCTTATCACAACACTTGGGCTATCTCATCCTTTGAGAAAGTTCTGTCCAAACTGCTCATTTTGGTTTCCGGTCTGGAGTACTGGATTGCAGTTATTTTGTTTGTTTGTTTGTTTGTTTATTGAGGTTATCTGTACGAACATCAAGGGCTTTCTACATCAAGACATTCTGAATTTCCAACATACATATAGGCAGTTCTCCCTTGTAGCATTAACAACTTCCTACCATTTGAGACAGGAAAAGACACTGTGCTTAACAGTGGCAGGCTGCTTTGTTTGCATAAAGACTCTACAGAATTAATTCTGTAAGTTTGCTGACAAGGCAGTGTCAGTGACCTCAAAATTAGATCACCATTAACCAACTCATATGAGAATTGCCCCTGAACCGTAGAAAATCTACTCACTCCCTGGTGTGTAAAAAACATCCCAACATCCTGGGATTGTTGTAGTTTGATGTTGTGTGTATAGTATGTAGGTAAATATTGTAGTCCTCATTATGCTCAGCCAGCAAACAGCACTCACCCTTTGCCTTCCTGGTTCATGGCATATCATAAACACAAATGTGCTCATCAGTTTTCTCTGGTATCTTGTTGATGAACTCATACATAGCTGTGGTCAGAACATGCTGTGAATACCCAGTAGATCTAGGTGACAGGCCACAAGGGTATCTAGGACAGCCAGACATTTTATATTTTTGAGTCTCCTTGTTCACATTCTGACTTCAGCCTCATCTATCTAACAAGAATTTTATTTATCTTGTGAGATAAAACTTTTCTTGTTATCTTGAAACTGAAAAATTTGTTTCTGTAAATACATGAATTCATTTTAGGATGACAAAGAACTAGTACATTTTTCTAGGATAAGCAGGTGCACGACCAGGTATTAATTTAGTCAGACTTCCAACACACTAGTACACATCTTTTAAATTTCACATGTTAAGATTGAATTGTTTGATTCCTTCTGATTCCCCCAGCCGAGGACCTGGCTCTCACTTGCACACCACCAGAGCGCGTCCAAAGCAGAAGTCCTATGTCCTTTCCAGCCCTGTTTCTAGATCATCTAGCATGCCTTGGGACCCTCTCATAAAGGTGACAAGTGCTATAAATCAGGACTGATCAAACCCAATCCTCTCTTCATTTATTTTTTTCTTCTGGACAGAGATTCTCACTGTCATGTATCTATATTTATTTTGAACATTATATTTTAATTCTACGTAGTCACACATCTTATGCATTTTATGCGTATCTACATATTGGTACAGTTATTATCTATTTATGTTGGGGAAAAAAAATCACAGTTTCAGACTGTGAGTGTCTCAGTGAAATAAAATGCAGTCCCAGAAAAACATCAAACTTAAAATCAGGCATAGCCTTACCAGGACAGTGTTAAGCAGAGTTTGTGACAATCCTGAGATTATTTCCTTAGCTCATATATTTATTTTGATTATTAAGTTTTCATTGTCCTTGTGGAATTCTCTTTCTGGAAAAGGAAGAGCAAGAAATGATTGTAGCTTATTTCAAATACATTTGCTAACACTCACAGTAAGTTATTGAAGAGAAACAAAAACAGAAAAAGGAAAGTAGAATGTTTATATTATAGCAACATCAGCTACAGCAGT